>NW_017806076.1:893041-911352 GCF_001891065.2 Hippocampus comes
GGGGGGGAGGAGAACGAGAAAGAGACAGGAACAAGCAATTAAAAGCTCTGTGACATGTTGCTTAGACATCTTGCTGTTTGTTTGTCGGCGGGGGGAGCTGAGGCCCTGAGCCATGGTGGATCGCTGGGTGCACATGGGGAGGGAGTTTGCCCAGTTTGCTGACCCACAACCCCCTGCAAACGCACGCAGTCCTCTCAACCCCCACCACACCCCAAAGTGGTTGACAGTACGACTGTCAGAAAAAGGAGTGGACCTCTTTATCTACTTTTGCTCTCTTCATCTTCCACAGAGCCCCCCCACCCTCTTGCAACATACTCACTAAAATCCAACATAGAAAATCCATCTGCTACATTGCTGTGCACGTACTGAAAGAAAGCTTGTCTGGAAGGCACTTGCAGACCTCCACTAAGCAAAAACAATCATGCCGGAAAGAGATTTTGCTCTCCTCCCTTAATGGACTGAGTCATGCTCAACTGTCGACCGGAAGCCAACCTTTTTCTCATGGTTCTAAGTTGTGACACACATTTATCCAAGTCAAGAACTATCAATAGCATACATGTGTCTGCAAAATGAGTTGGGAGGTGGCACAGGTAGATGCTGAGATTACGAGCTGCCAATCAAGAACGTGAGGAAGAAAATGGCAACTGTCAAATAAAACAGTTATGCGCCGAGAAACATAACTGACACGTCGGTCAAAATCATGTTATTATCCAAATAAACAGTCAACAAATATTTCAATGTACAGTGTCCGACGGTGCAAATGAATTCATTGCATCACAATGAACCGCTATTGTTCCCCTCCGATATGAAATCCATCTTAGCATTAATGCCAAGAATGGCACAAGTGAAGCGGCCAAAAATTGCGCAACAGCCAAAAGACAACAGAGGGAGGTTTGGTTTAAAATGTCAGCATACGGCATTAAAACTGTCAGCGGTACAATTTAGTGGGATGGGAGTAAACTATTGGCTATACTAATGTTACGGTGAACAACTTCACTCAGCTGCTTGGGAGTTTTCTTTTTTTTTGGGGGGGGCGGGGAGACGGCAACATATCAAAGTATGTTTTCCCTTGTCGGAGAGCACGCGTTTGTGTGCGCGCTGAAGCAGGGCGACGGCAGAAAGGGAAAGAGCGCGGCCGCGAAGGAATGCTTGGAGAAGACATTCGCCTGATAAGATAAAAGTTCAATAGAAGAAGGAGAACATGTAAAGAGATTACAGCGTGCAGCTGGCGTCCTTCTGAATCACTGCTTATCTGCTCTTGTTTACTTTCACCCCGGCCCATTACGGCGTTGTGCAACAACTTTGTGTGTCTACTGCTGCGAGTGAGGGTCACTCGTGGAATGGTGGGGGGTCTCGAAAAGCATACAGGCTATTTTGCATTTTTTGCACTCACCGACCTTGACTCCCAAGGCCCGGGCTGACACATTTACGAGCCATCTCTCACTTAAGCTCCCCGACCGGCCAAACATGACAAACACGACTTGCACGCCTGCAACAATGAAAACCTACTTTCTTATTCATGTGTTTTTGTTTTTCAGGATGAATATTAAATTGCAAAAACGGGAAGATAGCTGAAGGGTAAGTTAACCCAGCTGATGTTGATGGAAGCTGCATCAAAACAAATATTTTCCGATACTCCCCGTTCGACGTGTGCGCAATTCCTCTTTTGTCCCACCAATGATAGCTTTAACTCAAGCTAATGGACGAATCCAGAAACCCGTGGCGGAGGTGATTATGGTGAAACATCTGCCCCGTGTAACAAATCCTCTGCAAATATCAACAAGACATGTAAAAATTCCATTGGGACATGTGTGCAGAAATTACTGTCAAAATAAAAGCGACCGGCTCATGTGAGATTTGCTGCAATCCGATGCAGGGGGAAATTAACATGAATTTCAACAAAATGTTTTTTCTTTTTCTTGCTCCAAGTGTCACAGCAATCAGCAAAATCAAAAAAATGAAACGATATTTTTGCGCAAGGGAATCATGCCATCAGAATTTGATACTTATGAGTTAAAACACCATGTACCATCCCCGACTGGACTGGACTGAAAATTGGGCCTTAGTCACACAATCTCCTTGCAAATGAATCGCATCGCACGGTGCTGTTCTATTGATCCGAAATTCCAAATAAACAAAAGGGTGTCGCCAGTGTACCATGCGTGCGCATGCACCCGACACCGTTCAATTGATCCAGTCTCTTCGCAAGCAGATGCGGGCTAGAAACTGCGCACTCGCTGTAGAAAAGTCTCCAAACCCATAAAACAGCTGTCACCTACTAACTTCACTTTTCGGAAAGTTGCCTGTCTTGCTCTCTCGTCCAACCCATTCTCATCTCCGCCACTCGCTCTCTCTGGATTAGGATGGTTTATTCATGATTATAGTGTAGTGTACTATGTGTGTGTGCGTGTTTGTATAAGCTCAAGGCAGGCCACTAGAGTGTGACAGCAGGCCAGCACTGTGACAGGAGACACCTTGGAGACTGTGACAGGCTGCCAGCTGTACACCATCATTCACATTTCTCTCTCACGCGGACGCACACACATGCGCGGGCACACAAACTGGACGACTCATCTTTCTGCACGTACATCTCTTCATCTCCTCGAGAACGTCTGCATCCTTATCCTGCCGGGCCTGATTTTCGTGACCATCCTTTGTTCTTTCCACTTGGCCCTTTCAGGGATTCAAATTGAACTTGTATTTTTTTTTTCCTGTCCCCGTCAATGGAAGAGTCTCTACAACCTTTGTTTGTACCTTCTCTATGCTGTTCACTCGCCTTTAAATTGTTTTTTTTTGGGCTGTCTTTACGGTGACGTCATTTGCCCCTCATCTGAACCATTTGGTCCATACAACCCAACCCAGCGGGCGCTGATCTCTAAATCCCATCGCCTCCTTTTTTTTTTTCCCTCGTCTCTCCTCCTCACCATCCAGTGACCTCTCTGACCTCGGAGGGAGGGAATTATCTCTGTCCGAGGAGAACAGAGCAGTATACTGCTGGGGTGCCCCGACCTCACATGCACCCGCTGCTGCGGGCACCCATATTTATACACCACCCAGAGCATTATCAAGGGTCATTGCTAGCCTCACTCTGTGGCGTGAAGCACCATCTGTGCTGCACTTCCAGTGTGAATGTGTGCGTGTGTGTGTGTCTGATCACACTGAGCAATGCTAACACTGTTCAGATTGAAGATCCGACTGTGTTGGGGTTGTTAACGCGGTGTACCTGAGAGCGTGTGTGTTGCTTTGGGGGTCTCTGTGTTTGGTTGTCAGTGCATACGACAATTATAAATGGTGGTGATGTAAATCAAAGTGTAACATCAATCCAATTTTCCTATTGCTTTTTTTTTTTTAAGCCCTCAATGTTGCAATGCAGAAAAATAGCTCATAATAAGACTCTTACTTCATCAATGAAGTGACTTACTAGGTTAATGAGTGCAAGTGCACCTTATTTTTGCTCGTCTCATTCCTCCTTGTGGACGAAAAAGGTGTTTTTAGTTCTATGGTTCTGGGTAATCAACACAAATAGAAAATCGTTTAACATTCCAATTATAATCTGTCCCGCGCATCCCTTGGATAGGTCAAAAATAGGAAAAAACGAGACAAGAGGGATGGTACAACCTTGAAGACCAAAACATACTCGGTACCAAACCAAAATATATCTACAAGCGGGAGTTTTAGAAATAAAAGTATACGTGTGTGCGTGTTTTGTGTTTGCGACATCCCTTGCTGTTTAGCAGCTCCGCTCTCTTCTAGTCATCATCTGTATGTGGGAGGTCAGGTCCTGCAAGTGGTGCAAGAAGTCGCACCAGAAGAGGCCCTTGCTAAAATGCAGCTAAGGAGGATTATTTGTGACTTCTTATGTGCTACAGGTTTAGGTCAGGAAGGTGAGATGCTGACCACATACGGAAAGACTTGACTGTCACAATGTACTGTACAGAATACTTGACACTTTTTTAAAGCTGACAACATGGCTCCAACCTGTCTTTTGAATAGCACTGAATGTACGGGCGAAAATGTGAAAAATATGTATCCCCTGTGCAACATAAAATGAATCGAGCGTTATTATATTCTGTCTATCTGACGTCATTGTGATGCAAAGGTGTTGCTAATGTAGTGACTGCAGCGTGTACACCTCATTTGGGTCCGCGTGTGCGTATATTTTACCTGCTGCATCCAGTCCTGTGTGCTTTTGCTGGTCTCCTGCAGCCACATGCTGTGAGCCGAATCCGTCAGAGCCACAGCACACACTTTGTTCCTTACCTCAGCTTCCCTCTGATTCATCTACAATGAAGAGAGAGAGAGAGAGAGAGAGAGAGAGAGAGAGAGAGAGAGAGAGAGAAAGTAAGTGGCACAGTCTATGATGGTGACTTGTCATATGTTCACTGCTTGCCAAATGACACATTGACAGAGTCAATATCATGACTTTAGCATGACTAATGCATCCGGTTTTCGATTTTCAGCAACAATGCCATTTCTTTTGAGGATGGCGGTTACAAATACATTTAACCAGACGTATAGCATAATATTATCGTGAAATATAAAAGAGCTGCTCGACGACAGCGTGTCCTTGTCACGTACTGTGCAAACGACCTTCCTTGTGCACGTTCAAATACCTCGGCTCCCATTCTTAATACCTTTTCCCTTCACATGTCACAGACAGTGGCGTCTGCAGGACCATCTTCCTATTCCCCCCTGAATGTCAACGCCAAGGAAAATGTCACACAAAGGACTTGTTACCGCACTACAATAGACTTCCCACACCGCTGGACCCACCCCAAGGAGTACTGGAGCCAGACCTTGGGAGTGAGCCTTTTCAATGTGCTTCACATTAAGATAAAATAGTGAAGAAAGGAGAACAGGCCTTACGACAATAGGTTAACAATCTCTTGCTCTGTACATTTAGTAAGGCTGTGACGGGAAACGTGCATCGGCGTAGTACAGTGTTACATTTGGTGATCTCTGGCTCTGAAATGTTTACATGCCGTAAAAAAAAAAAAAAAGTCTGTTATGTCACATAGTGCATATTTTGTTTGGTATTTTGCAACACTACCGAAGTAATGTTGGCTCAGGCTGTGACGGGAAACGTGCATTGGCGTAGTACAGTGTTACATTTGGTGATTTCTGGCTCTGAAATGTTTACATGGCGTAAAAAAAAATAAAAGTCTGTTATGTCACGTAGTGCATATTTTGTTTGGTATTTTGCAACACTACCGAAGTAGTGTTGGCTTTGAATTGTCCTTCTGTGAAATACGTAATGGATTAGTCGAGTTTTTGAAGTTTACATGGCCATAAAGGCCATTAGTTTAATTTTCTAGCATAAGACTACTACTACAACTTGGAACAAAAATGGGATTACACGATTACACACCGTCACAAAAATATTCACTTGACATGTTGACAGATGATGCCACTAACCTTGCGTCCAGTTATAGGAAAAAGCATGTTAATGTCACCCCGATTGGCCCGGGCGATTAAAGCAAAACGTTTTACGAGTTAGTGCACATGGTATGTAGAGTAGCGGAGCTGATTTATAGTATGAAGGATGTATTTAAAAGTGTGAATTTATTGAGTCAGATGGGTGTCTCAGACAACAGGAAGGATACAAGGCTTTTGGAAAACTGAATTCATCCTCAGTTAAAGCAAAACGTTTTAAGAGTTAGTGCACACTCTATATATGTATGTAGAGTAGCTGAGCTGATGTATAGTATGAAGGATGTATTTAAAAGTATGAATTTATTGAGTCAGATGGGTGTCTCAGACAACAGGAAGGATAGAAGGCTTTTAGAAAACTGAATTCATCCTCAAACTGCCTCTGAACATGTTTGAGGGAGGCAACATCAATGCACCTTCAATCCCGTAACCCATCAATGTATGACGGCCGCCTCAAGCAACTGAAAGACGATGGACCCTCAAACAAAAACTTACAAAGGTGGCGATATGCTTTACGTTGGCCATTGTACACTCTAAATTCACACATAATGAGATATTGGGGCGGCCCAGTGGTCGACTGGTTAGCGCGTTGACCTCACAGTGCAGAGGTCGTGGGTTCGATCCCGGCTTCGACCTTCCTGTGTGAAGTTTGCATGTTCTCCCCGCGCCTGCGTGGGTTTTCTCCGATTACTCCGGTCCCCCCCACATTTCAAAAACATGCAGGCGTGAGTGAGCATGAGTGGTTGGTTGTCTCTATGTGCCTTGCGATTGGCTGGCAACCGGTTCAGGGTGTCCCGAAGTCAGCTGGGATAGGCTCCAGCACCCCCCGCGGCCCTTGTGAGAATAAAGCGGATCGGAAAATGGATGGATGGATGAAATAGTGTACATGCTTATATGTGCACCATAGCATCAACCTTCTGATTTGGCTTCTCTGACTGTCCAGCCGAACCTACGCTGGTTCAAGAATTTGCTTAAGGCTAATTGACCAGGAAGCAAAATCATAAAAAGAAAGGTATTTCAACACATGCCTTTCGTGACAGCTAGATTAATAGATACAATATCTATATTGGACTATATTTGCTATAACACGAATGTAAAAGTAAAAAAGGAGAAATACAAAGATAAAATCTACACTCATGTCTTTTCCATTCTACAACCTCTTACAATCATGCACACACAAAATCATCTGCATTGCATTGCCGTCCATGCATGGTTGAAGAGCTTTCCACTGGCAGAACAGGCCCTATGGGAGTAGCAAAGCCAACCCTTTAAAACCTGAAGTGTCAAGGCAAGTTCCTGTTTCCTGGCATGAGCCAGACTCTGTCCCTGTGTCAAAGGGGGCCATAACAGAGGCCAGCAAAGACAAGAAAGCAGACTGGCCGTGGAAAACTTACATCATGATGTCTATCGAGGGGTTTGTAGTCCAAACTTAATATTTACTGTTCCAGTTGACGGATGTATCGTTGTGTGCAGTTATTGATGGCGCCGAACAGAAATGAGAATGGCGTTGGAAATATTGACTGTGGAACTAATGGGATTCGTCAGTCGTCACTGAAATAAAAACTGGAAGAGAATCGGTCATCACAAACAAAAGGGAAACTAGCAAACAGCCATTGGTCAGTGGTTTCATAACTCGCCATTCTCAAAGCCGGACTGAGGCTACGCTAGATGGAAAATCAGTGTGGATGGACTTAAGAGTTAATTGAGTACTTTGCAGAGTATCAATAACATCGCACGGTAACCAGACACTTCATTAGGTACACTTCAATATGTGACAAGAGCCTCCCCATGTCACGTAGTTCAATGAGAAAAACCAAAACATTCGGAATTCTGCTCATGATTCAGTGTGGTTCTTCTCTCACCACTACAAACCACATCTGCAACTGTGAATATGTTCATCCTATTTGAACATTGGCAACGAAACATTTGAAAATATGATATTTAGGAAGGCAGAGAGTTTCACATAGATCCCATATCCGATCATTTTGTGCAGGTGTACCTATTCAGGCCATCCATCCGTCTTATGATTTGACAAAAAAAGCCATGACTGGGATGATGTCGCAGTGGTGCAGATAGAATGCATGCATCTGGAAGTCCAATACCCGACTTTCATATTTGGACAACGCAAGATTAATCATGTGAGGACAGGCTGGCTCATGTTGCGTTCTTAGTCACAACAAGGCACTTCGTGCAAAATGTAATTGCTTTGAAATACAACAACAAACCCCCATTGTTTCTTCTCTCTCAACGGAATGTGTTCTCTCTCATGTTTCGCCATGATTCCCTATTCAAAGATCAATTCCCATTCAGAGACACTTAACCGATGTCATCAGTTTGCTAAAATTAGGAAGAAAAATACACGTGGAACTCTCTTCCAAACAGGGCTTCTTAAATAACTCCATCCTCCGGCGCGGGCGATATCAATCAGCCTCTCTGACAGCTCTCATTGCACACATATGGTCGGCTGTTGCAACATTCGGGGTAATAGGTTGACAAATAGGCCCTCAAAGCAATGTGCCTCTAAATTATGGTAAGAGTTTGCTCTTCCAAGCCACAGTGACAACTGTGGTTACCGAGTGTGAAACGCAAATACAACCATCTTTGGCACTCGGTTCCGACGACAATGGCACTCAGGGAGCACACACTGAAACCAAGGCAACCTCAATTTGGACCGGCAACATATCATTGAAGCACGACCCGCCTCTCAGCAAAGTTCTGTGGGATCTAGTTAAGGCATTTTGTATAATCCCACTGACAAAGGAAAAAAAAAGAGGTGTTATCTCCTCGGCGGAGGGAGCTCAGTGTGTAACGACCTACGTTATCCCCAATGTTAGACACGGTGATCCCCTATGCAAACACTTGCTTTATCGCGCAAACAGACCAGCTGTTGTGTCTTTGCGTTGGACAGGAAAAATGGAACAGAAACATGTGGATACACTTGTTGGGCTAAAACCAACATGCAGATGTTGAGGGGTTTCGGTAATGTAAAAGCAGCTGGATGTATAGAGTAAAGTTCAGGTGGGGGTTGGCCATGGTATGGTGGGGTGCGGTGGCGGGCCTGACTGTAGATGAGTCAAAACAGATAAGGGAAAGAGAGGAATGAAAACAATGAGAAAGAATGATGTGAAGTGAAAGTATTTCATAATGAACCCTGACGAGCATGGGTGTCTTTTTTTTTCGTTTATCACGCCGCTGCAGCTGTAACAAAGCACTTTACAGAACATTTCAAATACAACATCCAAGAAATCAGAATATTGATCCGTATATAAAGCGCATCGGATTATAAGGCGCACTGGCGACTTTTGAGAAAATTGAATGCTTTTGGGTGTGCCTTATAGTGTGGAAAATACGGTAAATTTTACGCTAAAAAGAATAGTGAATAATATTGAGTTCAATTTTTGTGCATTATTCAAGGAGTGTTTTTAAGTAAAGTCTACTTGCGTAGTCATAGCTTGTTAAATAAAAAACGTCACTCAAAGGTTGAGGAAGGAACCCACAACCTTTAGGTTGGGAGATGGCCACACTACCACCTGAGCCTTGCCGTTACAACAGTGAGTGAGTAAATAGCCTGTGTCAAGCGAACTACACAAAAGTCCAAGAGGGAGGCCGAGAGCGAAATCAGCGATTTTCGAACTCACAATAGGAGGGCCAACAGTTGATTGTGGGTTCGTTCCTCAACACTTAAGTGACCGTATAGCGTGGCTATCCTCATTGTGACATGAAGTTAACTGCAACTGCACATCGCATTTACAATCTTCTGGGCCACGAACACACAGCTGAGTCACCGCTGGTGGCCATGACTCAACTTCAGCCCCTCCCAGCATCCAGTGAAACTCTGGATGAACTATGAAACCCCTTTCCCTCAGCTGCTCTCCCGTTAAAAAAATAAAAAATAAAAAAAAATATTTTTTTCTGAAACCTCTGAAGAGGGCCCGGTTGCTATAGAGACCAAAACATCACAGATCTCTGACCCCCTGGTTGGCAAAAATCTGCTAAATCCAGCTTTTCACGGATTCTATGAAATAGCCAAATCCTGAAAGTTCAGAGTAAAAGACACACACACACACATGCACACACAGATTTATCTGGCCCTTGCATCTGACCTCCCACACGGTCTCTCAGCAAAGTACAATATGTAGCGTTTGACGCTACTTCCTGTTACCAAGCCAGATAATTGTTCTATTTTACGTTTGCACATATTGCTATTGTCGCCACTGGCATCTAATGGATATTTATGTGAGAGGTAAGTGAGCAAAGTAGCCATGGAGTCATTGGAATGATTCATCAACAGTTGATATAAAAGCAGGAGAATGAGACATTGTTTCGCCGCATGAAAAGCTAATCTTTTCGCACGAAAATACGTTTGACTCTCCCCACCGCCCTTTCCCTGTGTTGCCCCCATGCTCGCCGCTGCTCTGCTGACGCTACATCCAAATTCCGACAACAATAAAAGACAATTATTTAGGCCTTTGATAATTATGTGTCAAAGGCAGTGAAAGCCACTAGATAATTAGGAGGGGGGTTGGAAGGGGGGGAAGAATGGTAATTCACAATGGAGATCCCCTTGGGGAGACGGGCAGATTCATCCCTCGAAAGAATGCAGACGGGTAGAAAAGAGACGGAAGCAGGCAAAGACATAAAGATGGGGGCTCTTTAAGGGGCCTTGCTTACTGTCAGAAAGCCAATGTGAAAAGCCACAATTATGAACAGAGCGCAAGTGCAAAGAGAAAGCAGAAAAATAACAAGCGGTAAACAAGTGACAGGAGCGAAGAGTGCACAGTGTTGCTAGCGGAACGCAGTGACGGGAAGGGAAGAGTGCCGTAACCATACACTCGACTCAACTCGTAACGTGCCTGGACTGCGGACTGCCAAGTGCCACAGATAATGTCGGACTACCCAGTGAGCGGCGGAGCACTGCTTAAATATTTGATTGATTAACCGTCCTGTCGCTGCCAGCGAGTACCAGGCGAGCGGCGAGAGCAAACAGACTCCAAACAAACAAACATGTATGCGGCTGCACACCGGAAGCTTTGACAACACATGCACTAACACCCCCATAAATCTTGACACACCAACACTGGAACAGGAGGATAAACACACACACACCACACACGCCCGCACACTCACTGGAACACACCGAAAAGCTCAAACTCTGCAAAGATAAGTGGCACAGGCTGGAAAAACAAACATAAACCCCCTGACTGATGCTAAGGATTTTGTCACCATAAATCAATCGAGGATAATAGACTCCTGGACATGGTGAAGTTGCAATGTGCTCTCAGAGGCTTTGAGCAGGAAATCGGACTAAGTTCCGCTATGTGAGTGTGACCGCGTCCATCTGTCCATCCATTTTTCTGGACTGATTATGCTGTTCGGAGTCACGGCATGCGGGAACGAATCCCAGGCCGCACTTTTATTTACAAACCAGCACTTGGACGATTAGCTTCATAGTGAACGCATTGGGGCATCTTTGGACGGTAAATGACAGGAGAGAGAGGCAATGGACGGTACAGGGCATTGTGTCAAGAGAAATTCATTTGAAGAAAAGAGGCCATTCATTGTTTTATACATATTGAGAGAAATGAATAACATCTAAAATTATTTGCACGCCGACACAATAAATCTCTCAATTTGTAGTTGACTGGGATTGGACTAGATAGTGCAAAAAGTTACAGGGATCCTTTAGAACAGGGGTGTCAAACTCATTTTTGTCGGGGGCCACTTCGGAGTTACGTCTTCCCTCGGAGGGCCGTTCAAGTGAGTGTAAACAGGATCACAAAATTATTGCAAAATCTCACTTATCATTTATTAAACATGACAATTTGACATTTAAGTGCACATTTTAGCAAGGATCATGCAAGTTGACACACATGATTTGGTTTTGCGGGCCACATAAAATGACGTGGTGGGCCGGATCTGGCCCCTGGGGCCTTGAGTTTGACACCCTTGCTTTAGAATTATGAATGCGTTCCCTCAAAGTTGCCAGGGATATAAAATAACACAAAATAATATCCCAAAGGACTGTGAGAAGTTGAGTGAAATGTTTCCATATAAAATATTTGCAACTCTACGACTTCTACGAGTCGTTTACATTAGTGTCGGTAATGTCCACTTCAAATATACCAATTCATGAAATAAATCATCATTTTCAATCTTTCAGATGTAACAGGGAGTGAATCATTTGGCCTTCCAGACTTTAACTGCATTTCCGTGCGCAGGGTCCAAAGTTGACGAGGCTGATTCATTTGTGCTCATTTGCGTAGACGAGTTTCGACGCGAGGTCGCAGAGAGGTGGACAGTGTTGTGGGTGTGCTGTGCTCAAACTCCCCGACGCACCCCGTGTCATCCACTCACACACATAAACACACTCATCTCTGGCTGTGAAAACATAGGCGTCTGAATCCCCCCCCGACACCCTCCAGAGGAAGAGACAACACCAGCGCTTCCTGTAGCTTTGAAGCGGCAAACCCAGGTCCCCTGTCAGTCCCTAGCTTCCTTTGTCTCAAGCGCAGGAAGGAAGCCCTCTGCAGCACGATGCCACGGAGGCCCTCGGGAGATCCACCGAGCGCGTTTGTGTGTGTGTGTGTGTGTGTGTGTGTGCAGAGTGCGTTTGTGTGTGAGTGTGTGTCGAGGCAGCCGTGCGCGCTAAGGTCACATGCATTTACTCTCAGAGTTGCCCCCACCTCTGACGTGAACTCTGGCACAGGCTGTGAAAGGGAGGGAAAGTGCATGAGGGGACGGCAACAACTTCCTGCTCGTTTTCCTTTCGCCCCCTTATCGGCGCACGCACGATGGAGGGACGACGAGGGAGAGTGTGAGGAAGTGAAGCTGGAGTGGCGAGGAAAACCGATAGGGTGAGTTGGGGAATTAGCTGAGTGACATTGTCAAAGTCAGGGGGGCAGCGGGAGGTGGCGGCTCACGACTGCGTCTGTTCGACGTGCGCGCAGACACGCAAGCGCACATGCGCGCACGCACGCGAGTGGGAGTGGAGAGGAAAAGGAAGGGCAATAAATATTTACTGACGCAGCACAAGTGAAGAATGGCTGTCCACTGGTGGAAACAAAAGGCAGAGGATGAGAAGTAGCGTGCCAGGAAACCTACCGGCTGCGGGCGCTGCGCCTCGCTTGTGCCCGCATGGAAACAAGAGGAAGACGGGAAGGGAGGAGGGGGAGGTGGATTGTCAGGGTAAGAGAGGGGAAAAGGGGGGGACAAAAAAATGGGGTTGTGGGTAATGAGTGCTCATAAACAATAACAGCCCGGTGGAGAGCAATTGCTGTACACTCAAGAAAATGGATTTCGTTTCTTGATGATTAATTTGAGTGAGAGTTTTTATGTGCGAGAGCATCGGGTCATGCATTATGGTACGTGTAATGTTTTTTTTCGCCCCCCCCCCCTTCCCTGTATTACGGGTGTTGCTAAGTAATCCGTCTAAATAATCAGTTACTTTCAACATACTGGAAAATCTTTGCCTCGGTATTTGTCGCCACAACATAATCTCATGAGATGCAAGGGTTTCATTAAAAAAAAAAAAAAAAAAAAAACATTCATTTTTTTCATTTATAATGAACACTGATGGAAATTTTGACCTTTCGGAATGAATGAATGAATGAAGAAATAAATAAATACAATTTACCCCGATACGATCATCTGAAAATGAACTGACCAGCCCTGATTTCATATCACGCAGGATATCAGGAAAACTTGATATGGCCACGCGAAACTCAACTAATGAGTTACTCTATTGAGTCTGGAATACATCCATGCATAAGATTTAAAAAAAAAAAAAAAAAAGTTTGATTATGATTATATTACCGCAACATAATTCAATTAATTGCTAATGGACAAAAGCACAGCCGAAGAGCTGATAAACTTCGCACAATCGAAGGCTGCTGTGAGGGAATCGAAAAAGTCACATTCTGTTCACATTGAGTTGATATTGACACAGTTAACGGCAAAAGTGTCATGAAATTAAGAGCCGAAGATGATCATATATTGTTGAGGGACAATAATTACAGAAATTCTCCAAATGGACATTTCTAATTAGGCAACGTCCCTTAAAAAAGTAGATTGGCCACGCTGTGTTTAATTAGCGTCCCGCGTTAATTGGAATAAATCTGATTGAAGAAAATCAGAGTAACGTACAGCGGCCAGCATCTGATCACTCCCCAATCAACAGGCCGCATTAACAGCTTCGGATCGGAAAAGCTTAAAAAGGGAACTTTGCTTTTGTGCCTCGCAAAAGGAAG
The DNA here is from genome assembly GCF_001891065.2 of Hippocampus comes. NCBI lineage: Eukaryota > Metazoa > Chordata > Actinopteri > Syngnathiformes > Syngnathidae > Hippocampus > Hippocampus comes. The sequence continues at coordinate 906,718 of NW_017806076.1, forward strand.
GGATGGGCCTCATCTTCTCGGCGACAACTCCTTGCTCTCGGTCTCCCTCCCTCTCCTTTCTCCTTCGCCTCTTGCTCGTCTCCCAACCCTACGGCAATGCTGTAAAATAGAAACCTAACCTCAATATTTTCCCTCACGGTGCTGGGATTTGCTGGCCCATTAAATTCCCCTTCCCATGTGTCAGCTTGCACATTTCCACCAAGAAAATTCCGTATAATTAAAGTTTCTTAATGATTTATAAGCTATAATAATAGCCGTAAGTATTTGAGAGCAGGTTAAAGGGACGGGCTCTAAGTGCACGCGAGGGGATGACCGTGATTGAACATAGTTTCGGACGGGCGACGCTCTGCTGGAGACCAGGATGGATCGGGCGAGGGGGAACGACACTGACGGGAGGGAGGTAGGTGTGGGGTAGGGGGGACTTGGAAATGGTGTGGTCCTAACCAGGGGTGTGTCGAGGAGGAAGCTGAGACCTCTGTGCAGTAACGTGTCGTGATACCGACTCGGAGGAGAACCGGGGCCTCTCTGAATTCTGGCAAGGAGGAGACAGCTGACTACGGACCAACAAAAGCACACGCAGATGTTTGCTGTGCACAACGTTTGAAAAAGTGACTGGAAGAACGCGAGGGAACGATAAAACGACACGCGAGAAGAGATTTCATCATTAAAAAAAGTGTGAGACTAAATAACAGGTCAAAGTGAATTATTGTGGCCTAAACTTCATGGATGATAATTTTATGGTAGTTGGTTATTGAGAGGGGTTAAGCAAAAATTACTTTGTCAGTGAGTTGGGCATGCTATTTGGTTAAAGGAACAGACGTGGGATCCCTCACCCCCACATCTATTTTGTAGATAATGTATTGATGGATTCAATAAAGGAATTAAAATACTAAGAATTATCCATCAAGGAATGCGATCGGCAGGACAGTACTTACATACACGCGTAAGTACACTACACATAAAAACAATTCTCCGCCCTCAAATGTGCTCTGGGTATCCTGCTTTATGAATGGTCCTTATAGCTCCTTTTTTTTTTTTTGCGGGGTGATTAATGACAACAATTTTTTGGGGTTGTTTCCCCAAACATCGACACAATACAGTATTATAAATTGGGCGGAACTGGGCAACGGTACCTGGCGTGCAGTGCTTTGTTTCTTGTTGGCTTTGCTACTTTAATTGAAAAAGCTTAACATGTGGCCTAGCTAAACCTCTCATCAATTACGGACCCTAAAAAAAAAAAAAAGAAGAGACTTCATATCTTGGACACATTTATAGCCCTGTTATCTATACCCGACTTCAAAATGTGAACTAATTTCAACATAACATACATTTGGTTTTGTTTATATTCAACAATAGCCTATTGTAGTCAAACCACAAGCATGTTATAATTCCCTTTCCATAGTTTGCAGTAGGTACTCTTAAATCATCACATGAACAAACAAAATAATGTTTTTGCATATGCAGGGGAGGGACATCCCAGGTCATCTTGAAAACTATTGTCTCGGGCCGCTGGTAGTCATGGGCCCTTGGAATAGTCATCACGCACACACATGCGCAGATGTTTGCTCTCTGCTGCCTTTCTAATGGCAAGGATGATATAATTGCCACTTAAGAAATCAGTGTGTTTTCACACTCTGCCAAAGCAGCAACAATGCGAGTTACGGCCTGGGTGTTGCTACCCACATCAAGCGCACGTACGCACGCACGCACACACACGTGTGCACTCACACATCCGAGACAGTTACACACTGACTCTCCATACAAATGGCCCAGAGCTAGCATGCAGCGTGCCAGTGAGAATATTCGCAAAAGTTTCGCTCACATCCTGGTTGTGAAAAACTTTCAAGAGACTGTCGTGAAAAACAAAAAAAAACCCCAAACAAAACATGGGAATGCTGTAAGAAATTGTAAACGAGCAAGCACATAAAAGCTAACTTAAAGAGTTTGGGGGGTGGGGGTGGAAGGTGGAATGACTAAAATGGTAGCAACATCACGGTTGGACAAATTTTCACCTTAGCTGTGAATGAAAAGGGAGGAAGAGGAGAACCAATGAGAAAACAACAAATCTGCAGGCGCCTGCTGCTCCGCACATTACTGGCAAAGCAGGTTTAAGTGTGGAGGTTCGAGTGTGTGTGTGTGTGTGTGTGTGTGTGTGTGTGTGTGTGTGTGTGTGTGTGTGTGTGTGTGTGTGTGAGAAGGGTCATCAAGGCTGCAAGAGGAGGATCCATGAAGGATTAACTTCTAGAGCCACTCCAGCTATCCCTGAATGAGGAGCGACCCATTGCCAAAGATGGAAAAAGAATGAAAGAAAGTTACGGGAAAAGACAAAACTCAGTGAGGAAAAAAGTTCTTCCTTTCTCTGATGCTTTTTTTTTCATGGTCCTTAATATTTGCTTGTCTGCTGTGCCACAGGGAGGGAAAAAAAATGAACGCATTATTAAAGAAACAGGTTGTGTCATCCACATGTACTCAAGGGAACAAGGACGTAAAAGAGCCAAAAATACAGGAGTGAAATTAATGGAAATGTATAACAATCTGAAATTAACTTCTCATTGCCACGAGCCATGATTTAAAACAGCCTTTGCGGAAGAAAGAGGTGAAGACATGTTACAAATTGGACAGACTTGAGACGCGACGAGGTAATTGGCCATCTCAAGAAAACACTTTGCGGTTCTCAAGGCATGTCATTTGATCAACAGTTTGATGAAGGAGTCAAAGATAAAACCATTCCACAAATGACTTGGATGTTGCTCAGTATTCAAAAATTACCAAATTTGTCAAACTCACAAATGTTGTAGTCATCTGACTTGAAATGATTTCAGCTGGGTTTTTTTCTCTCCATTGAGCTGTGCAACAGCAAAACCTGGAGTCATTTATACAAAACACATGTTGTGGCTTAAGTCAAATACAAGTTGCCGTTCCAGTGCAGTACAAACTCTATTTAAAACCGCATCAAAATTACTCTGACTGAAATGGAAGATAAACTGTTTTGATTTGCATTTTAATAATAATAATAGTAATAATAATAATAATACACTGGTGACAGTGTTCTTAAAAAAACCACAGCTATGCGCAAAATGATGTAAACAATGCTTCGTTTGCTTAAAATGAAGCATATATACAGTATATCTCTCTATATGTACTCAGTAGATACTGTTGATTTACAACTGCCTGAGAGAAGGGTGAGGGGCACTCATACACAGGATGTACTGCCATACACAATTCACTATAAAGTATATTATTAATCTTAAAAAAAAAAAAAAAAAAAAAGCAATTAAATCAAAGTGGTATAGAGCCTGAAGCTATGCGGTCTGTCATTTCTGCTGGAAATGCCACAGAAGATTACGGCTAGGTTTGTGGATTCCATCAACCCCCTTTTTTTTTTTTTTTTGATTAGGGAGTCAATTATTTCTCATTACTGAAGATGCTATTTCGGAAAAAGACCTTGTCAGTCAATCATGCAAAAAGTCCTCGAAAAGCGTGAATAAACCATTAAAGCGAGAGAGGCGCATCGGGGAAGAGGAGGAGGGGGCTGTTGGAGAAAAGCGCGCTGACCCCTTTCCTCACCCAAACTCCAACTCGTAGTCGAATTACCTTTTTAACTATTACACCTCTGTCAGGTCTTTGTTGGCGTATGGTAATTAGAGCCTTCACTGGAGGACATTTGAAAGGAAAACAGTATATTTATTAGTTTATCTCGCAGAAAGGCATTTATGTAGAAGGTACGCTGGAATGCGGTGATTATCTTGTCATTTATGTTTATCGGCGTAAGAATGAGTGTGTGTCTAAGCGTGTGTGTGTGTGTGTGTGTGTGTGTGTGAGAGAGCAAGAGAGAGAGAGCAATATGTATTAGCAACGGATGATCCAAGGTAACTTGATATTTTGTGTGCATATGTATATGTGTGTGTGTGTGTGTGTGTGTATATATATATATAGAGGTGTGTGTGTGTTGGTGTGTGTGTGTGTGTGTGTGTGTGTGTGTGTGTGTGTGTGTGTGTGTGTGTGTGTTTGTATAACTAAGGATGCGTGTTAGTGCGAATGCGCGTGCACTTGGCCACTGCAACACGCTAATGGGCGAGCACAGCAGATTTCTCCCGTCCTCTTTGTTCAGTGTTGGGTTTGACACCTCAAAACAATAGCGGCACTTCAAGTCGTCCAAACCCATCCGCACACTGCCTGGATGGGAGCTGCCAATTAGCACGATCAAAACACCCCACATCATCTGTCTGCTTACCAAGAATAATAATAATAATAATAATAATAATAATAGAAAAAAAATATCACATGATGAAGTGGGAAACGATGCACGTGTGCTGAGACACAAAAGTTGTATGAATAATGCGCATGTGAAAAAAATGGCCACAAAAATCAGTCTCAAACTACAGGTAGGATAACACTAAAATAGAGGAAGACGCTTCCTGTGCAAATCCCGAAGGAGACAAGTTCTATATCAAAGTCCTTTTTTTTTTTTTTTTGGACTAAACAATGCGGTCGCGACTGTCCACTTGCTCCGTCCTACCTTTGTTTAACGCCATGCTTGGTGAGCAGTGTTTGGGATCAACCAGGCAGGCAGACATTGCCACGTGACCCAAGGGACAGAGGGCCAACCTGGGCAGGGGTACAAGGGGGTGGGGG
>NW_017806076.1:911462-941745 GCF_001891065.2 Hippocampus comes
GGCGGGTGGGGGTGGGTGGGGGGGTCGAAAGGGGTTTGCAGACGGGTGCGGAGCAGAGCGCAGGCCCCGGCGGCCACAGGAGACGTGCTGTCTGCCTGTCTGAAAGCAGCTCCGTGTCATCCATTACAGACTGGAGGACTGTTTTTTTGAACAAACGGAGCACACACGAGGCACACATTTCTACAAACAGACTTGTTTTGAAGCCTGGAGAGGAGAGGAGAGGGGTAGCAAAGGACAGGCAGTGCCCCCTAGTGTTTGACAGAAACCAGACCAAATAAACTAGCCTCAACTTGGGGCAACAACACATAAACACGATGGACTCAAAGCGACACTTGAAGAGAGAATGTAGCGAGCGGTGAGGAGGTCATAAGGAGCGTCGCATGAGGGAAGAGGCATCGTGGAGGGGCCGGGGATGCGGGAAGAAAGGCATGAAAGCTCAATGGTGAGCGCTGGTGTATTCGAGATGTTCTCCAGCTGGTGTGGAGGACTTGAGAGGTAAAAAAAATGTCTGAAACAAGCAAGGCGGTTTTTAAGCTAAATGCTAGCGTACAAAAAGTGAGGCTGAATGTGACGAACAGTGTGGTGTGTGTATGCAATTTCCCGCATTTTCAAAGCACCCGGAACATGACGCGTGTTCTTTTGCCTTCACTGAGTGTGCTTTAATGACACCCCAGTTGCAGTTTTGCCCGGCGAGGAAAAATTTACTTTTGACATGAAAAGTTGAAGTAACATATACAGAATTAGGTAATATGACAATACGCACGGGCATCTATCTTTCCTAATCTGTGAAAAAAATTGTTCTATTTATAAACTTCCCTCCTTTCTTCTTCTCTTTTGATATTCATGTAAGTTTATCTCCATGCGTGCAACACTGCCCCCAAGAGGCCAAGATACACACAGCAGGAAAGGCAGGTATTAAATATTAGTTTAGATTTATTTTATTTTACTTGTTACATTTAAAGCACAGTTTTGGTAGTTAAAGAAATACCAATGTTTAAAATCAATGAAAAATTATGTCTGTCAATCACGATTTCAATCTCAATCAAAACAGACGCTGATTATTCATTTCTTCTGAAATCGCCTTGGCCACACGGAAAGTGATGCGTACAGAAATTATGAGAGCTGACGTCACTCGGGAAGCTAAACTCAGACTAATGAATCAAATGGCGCGCCGTGAAGCCACAAGCAACATGGCGTCCCCTCCAGTTAATGTCCAACTCGCAGTCAGCGAACACATCAAAAAGCTACTCAATGCACCGAGTCTCTCCCTCCCTCGCTCGCCTTGTACAGACTTCTCTCTCTACCTTCCTTTTGGCTCTTTTACAACCCTCATCATATTTCACAGCACATAAAGCCCTAAAATGGCACATAAAACAGTTCATCTCCTTTCACTGTCAGCTTTCTGGGCTTAAAAAATTAAATATGTTTTACCGCACGTACATCACCAAAACACGCCCCTGGAAAAGAAAAAAAAAAGTGCCATAAAGAATTCAAACACAGGCTTGCCATAAGTAATGGAGTATATAGGGCAGGGTATACATCAGCTATGAGACAAAGTGAGGAATTGAAAGCACACAAAAAGTGATTGTGGGATGACTTTTTTTCGTTGCTGTCAATCACTTTTCAAATGAAACTAAAAAAAAAAAAAAGGCCACCAAAATGTATATACAAACAAAACCATGATCAGCACGCAAAAAAAAAAGGGTCAAGCATTGACGCCGAGGGCAGAGTTCATATGCAAGGGCCGAATATGACAAAGAAGATGTGAGTGGAAGCGCCAAAGAGGAGAAAGATGGCTTAAACCTCAACCCGTAAGTCACCGAGTTCATTGACATTTGGACCGAGATCCGCCTTTGCTGTGGCTGACAGCTTTTCAGAAAAAGACGCTGCTTCTTTTCACTTCCCAAGACGTTTTCTACTTGCTACTCCAGTTCCGAGCGAAAACATGCACAAACGAGAGCAGCGGAAAAGCAAACGAGATTGAACGCGATGAATTCAAGCCATGCCTACGCAGCAATTTGCAAACGCGTATGTCCAAAGGATTCTTCTTGTCTAGCGAATGTGTTCTTTTCCGAAAAATTAGCAAGGAGGGGGAGGAAAAATGACAAGTGACAAGCGATTCATTGGCGCTGTCAATGCTGTCATCTGTGGCACATTCAAAGCTCACGTCAAGCGAGCGTATTCCCTCGCTGGTGAAGGTGACCCGGGTCATAACCGTCTGACTCACCCAGACACAGCAGGTGAACGCCTGGAAATGCCACAATGAGGAGAATGGAAAGCCAGCACAAGGAATACAAAAAAAAAAAAAAGGGGGATGCAAATGCAAATAACAGAAATGAGAGGAGGAAAAAAAATATGTCATTTGCATTTTCGGAGTTGAATTCAAATCAGCTGTCGTACAATACGTAAACATCCCGTTGAGCCTTTCACCACTGCGAACGGGGGAGCAGAAGGAAGAAAAAAACGGAAAGGGATGTGGAGATAATTGAATATGAAATTTTTGAAAAAGCAAGCCCGAGCACACGCACAATGACGAGCAAAAGACGCAAGAAATGTCATCATATCACAACTTTTAATTAAGGAATAAAAGAAGACAAATAAAGGCATTCAAGTTCAGCACGGATTTCTTTTGAAGGAATTATGTTATTTTATGTCGGAGATCCTTTCAAATTTAGTCTCAATAAAGTATTGGACGCCACTCTTAAAAAAAAAGATGCCTAAAGTTGTACTCACTGATGTCCAGACACTGAAGGGGAGGTGGGGGGGGGGGGGGTAATATGAACTAATTAAACTAATATGACATTTATGAGGTGACCAAAAACGAAGGAGCTCGAGGTTCAATTGTGACCTTGTCAATTTACAAGGGCTGAAAACGCAACGTGACACCAAGGAGACAAGTTGCAAAAATCGACGGAGGCGTGGAAGGCTCGGTTGAAATGAAAGCGTCAGGGAGGTCAGAAGAAGAGGCGAGCGAAGAGAGCGGGACCTCGCCCCGGAGGCGACGAGCCGAGGGGGGGAAACTGCAGAGCGGCAGACAAAGCGGCGCACTGCTCTTGTGCAGAGGAACAAAGAGAAGAGGTGCATTATGGGGGTTTGAGCCCGGCGCCGCCACGGTGGATAAGTGAACGACCGTACCTATGAACGGTATTTTGTCATCATCGAGGATAAGCGTATTTTGCCCCGGAACAACCAAAGCAAAGTATTACAGGTGCCGAATACAGAGTCCATTATCGGGATATGCTATGAAAAAAAAAAAAAGAAAATAAAAAGATTCCATCTATTCACTTTGACATGACATTCTTTTATCAGTCCTGCCTCTTCCCGTGTCTCTCCCTCTTCCTCCATCAGGTCTGCTCAACCAGAGCTGCGGCTGAACTCTTGGTAGCACTCTCTCCAGGAAAAAAAAAACCCCAAAAAAACCAAAGTGATCAATGTGAGAAGGCACGAGGCGCTCATGGACAGGCTAATCAATGGTGGAAAGAACCTTGCCGAGGGCCTTATGCAAATGGGAGCACGTCCCGTAACCTCGGGAGTGAACATGCGCACTAGATCAATGGGACGAGGCTAGGACCTTACAGCAAGATCAGCCTCAGCCAGTAAATATGTAATGATGAATCCCTTAAGATTTCACTGAACTCATATGAGCGATCCGAGCTTCTTCCATTACCAAGTACCACACACACACAAAAAAAAAAAGAATTAGGTATAGCGTGGATTGGGGCGGTCGAGAACAATCCTTCAAGTTTCGAGATTGCTATTTCTCTTCCTCTTGTCCGCCGAGAAAAATAAGACGACAAGGGAGAGGCTTATGAATGGTCCCCTCGAATCATACTTGTCGGGAGATGAGTTGCTATTACATCGCCGTGGTAACAACGGTGTGTTTTGACCAAAAAAAAAAAAAAAAACTAAGAAGAGTGCTTGATCAGAGAGCCAAGATGCTCAAACAAATGACACTTTTCCTCAACAATAAAACACATCACGTATATTTGATTCAAAATGGCGGTACCAAGGATTTCACTTAGTTTCCCGTTATGATTCAGAACACTTTCGGATCTCTGTGCAGAAGAATTGAACTTGTGGTAACACAGACACAAAAACTAAGATGAAAAGTGCCGTCCAAGAAGTTGGAGACGTATAGAAAAACAACAACTCAAGGGCAGAGACAATGGAAACAATACATGGAAGTGATTCCTGAGGCGTATTGACCATTGCTGGGTTACGGAAAAGAGCAGCGGCTCCGTGTCTGCCTCTAGGAAATGAACCTAAGTCATAAAGTTGGATGCAAATGCAACCTACATGGGCATCAAGTTTCCGTGTTTATAAAACAACGTCAATTAAAATGAAGACAGCGAAACTGCAATGTAAAACAACACGGATGTTTGTGGATGACTTCTCACATGTCGACTTCTGCAGAGTACTCGCAGAATCGATTGTGAACTCACAGTGCGTCTCTGGGCAGTCGTCATCATCACAAATCGTTCAGGAAGAAGACGTAAACAACTGCTCAATAAGTTGCACTTGACAAAATGAAATTGAGTAAATACAACGCACCATTCTTTTTTTCAGTGTAGGTTAACGAATATAGCAAAGTTACTGTAAGTGGTAGCTCTAAATGCATGTGTAATTCTCTTTGTTTTGTAATTAGGTTGACAATAAATTTGAACTATGAGGACAATAAACAACTCAAAGACACTTTTTTTGAAAAATTGTTCGTTATCATGCCAAAACGAGTGCTTGTTATGAGGTCAGGTGAGTTCAATAAATAGAGTTGCTACCCATCTAATGTTCGGATTTCAAATGTGTTCTTGAAAAAGGTGACTCTGGTTATATGTAAGTCAAGGCGTCACTGTACTAGAAAAATCAATGTAATTTAAATTTCCGAACTATAAGGCGCACCTAAGAACATTTTCTCAAAAGCCGACAGTGCGCCTTCTACCGTATACCGATGACCAGAACATGCACTTTCAATTCCATGATCAAATTTCACATTATATGCTCGTGCTATAGAAGCAGACTTTCATGAGATCAATTATATGGTTTGGTTGAACATCCCGAGTTCAAATACGCAAGGTTGAATTCTCTTTTTGTTGTAGCTATCCGTTTTCCAGTAAACTGCGAGCGAAAATTAAACAGGTTGAGGTAAGCACACTTTGCGTGTCGTTTGAAGAACTGTGCAAGCTGGAGAGTGGGAACAGGAGCTGAAGAAACTTTAAAAAAGGAAGTGGATCTGGAACATATCCATCAGAAATTAATTGGGTTTTACTGTAAAAGTGGCTCAAAAATCCTGGTTGGAGAGCTCAATCTTCTTCGTCCTCGTGCGCAGCGTTCTCCAGCGTATTTTAAAAATGTTTTGAAAAATGCCTGGCACTGTCTGCATTTGACTCAATAAATGCTTTCAGCCGCTATTTGAAGAAATGTGTCGAACAAGAAAACAAAGGAACGTCATAAAAGTGATTTATTGCCTCAAACTATCCGAATATGGACAACATCAGAAAGCACGGGCACGCTAGCGACACATGAGGAACATGACCAAGCATGAATGGGCCGCACGCTGTGACACGCGTCAGCTAAAACACTTTTGCATTCATACTTACCTCCATACTTTAATGAACCTTGATTTTCTTGTAAACACATATGCACATAAAACATGCAACGAAATAGGCTCAACGCCCCCCCACCCCCGGAAAAAAAAAAAATCCAACACAAAAGACACAACACGCAATTCACGGCGATATTGAAAGACTCGCAAATGAGTCCAACACCCCCCACCCCCCGCCACTCCGCACTACAAATGTAATCTAGAAACCAAGGAAGCTCCCAAAACATAGAGCGAAACACCAACAAAGGTGAGCATAATGGCGTTGTATTGAAGGGAATACTTCACAAAGCCTATTGTGAGAGTATCCTTTTCAGGCGGCAAACCCGCTGTAATTTGGTCTGCGTCATCTGCCTCCAGTCACAATGCAGCGCTACAGCTTTGAAATGGATGGCAAATGAAGGCCATTTGTACATAATCACAGCAGATAGAAGAATTCAGAAGCCCTACAATGTGTTGTTGAGGTAAAAAGAAAGACCTTGGTCTATCTGTGGCAGCCGGCGCCGCTCAGGTTTGGCAAGGGAGGTCTTTTCTCCAGAAACAAGCAAATCAATTCAAATCAAATCAGCTTGCGAGCCGTGACATTTAAACAGTTCAATTTACATCCTTATGTTAAGAGGAGAGCCGCTCTCCAAGATGCCTATTCATTCGCGAGGAAATTAGACGTCTATATTTCACTCGGTTAATAGAGCAAATACGCTGTGGCGTCGGCGAGGAAGAAACCGTGTCTTTTTCGCGGCATACAAAAGGGCTCGGCGTGTATGTCATTATGAGCGACGCACAAAAACAGAGGGGATAATATACATTATATAGACAGGACTGCAAAGAAGCGCCGCGCATGATCCGCATGCATTCACACATTCACAGGCAGGCAGGAACGTAGCCACACACACACACACACACACACACACACACACACACACACTTTCTCAGTGCTGATGGTGTCTGTCCTGAGGGCTGCCGTCCCGCTGCGAGGGCCGGCAGGCACTTTTGTCATGGTGGTCCTTTTGTTTCACATCAAACAAAACGCCACAGCTTTGCATATGGCTCCACTAATTTCTGCTAGTGTGCCCCCGTCATTTATCATCGCCTCTCACCCTCTCCTCCTCTTTTCCTCCCCTAACGTGGCTGCTAACCACCAAGCTGTTCTCTTGAGGATGACGTGAGCTTCTCCGGGGCTCCGACTGACACACGCACACATGTGCACATGCGTATAAATGCACATCAGTACGCACATACGGGCTCACGTAACCCCGCAGACTCGCCGTGCAGCCACTCGCGGAACAAGACAGACACACACCCACAACAGCCTACGCAGACGGACGCATTCACAGGAAACGGCACAATGCCGCACCGCTTGCAAGCCCGCGAGCTATGGAAAACCTTGAGATTAAAAAAAAGAAAGAAAAAAAAGGGAAAAGAAGGAACAAGACATCTCTTTAGCCCCTCCTGAAGCAATAGACATGATAGCACTCTAGAGTTTCGAGGGTGGTTGCATATAAACATTAAATGAAGAGATTTTCTGTTTGGCAGTCTTTTCTCATTTTTCAAATGGAATTGAAATGTTTTCATAATCTAATTGGAACCTTTCAACTATCCATTTTATTAGCCAGCTTTACCAATATATTAAATGTGTAGTCATCAAAAATGGTCACAAAAGTCATATTTTTATGAGCAGCAGGAGAAAAAAAAATTAAATGCAAATGTAGAACATGTGTTGTCAATGTGTGTTAAAACAACAGCCGCCTTTAAACATTGGAAACTGAACTGCCATTTTAAGCAACAGGGGAAAACACTGCAATTAGGTCCATAAGCATTTGGAAACCGTTGTCTTTCATTTGGCACAAATACAACGTGAGGAATAAATCTATTTACAGTCTGACTGGCATCTTTGTCATGTAAAAACAAAACAAACAAAAAAAAAACATCCATCAGTTTCATGTCTGTGCAAGGATCTTAGTGCAAGGATGTGCTTCGGCTCGATGGGCAAAAACACAGGAAGCAGGTTGGAAATGGGGTAACTTCCGATAAAAAAGACATCCAGGAAAAAAAAAAGTCTTATTTTAATATTTATTGAGTGTTTCCTGGAAATTCCCATTTCAAGTTCATTAATCTGGATTTTGTTGAGAGATTGATGTCACTTATTTTGCATTTCCACTCGTGAGGCTTTTTGTCTTCCATGACTCAATTAATTTCTGATGTCCTGATTAGATAAATACACAGACGCACTTTATTAATTACGAAAGGAAATTAAGATGTTGAAGGTGATCCGAAACATTAAAAAAAAAAAAAAATCCTAATCAATAAATGAATACAATAGAAATGCCAGTCGCGATGAAACAAAGGCAAGAAGAGGAATAGAAACAGGAGTGTTTTCACAGCCGGCTGTTACCATGCCAGTCATGAAGCGAGAGTCCTGCACAGAGGGCAGAGTTGGCCCGGCTGCTGCCCCGAGGGTCACCCCGACTGGGCGAGGGAGGATCCGGAAGGACAAAAGAAATGAGAACAAAAAAAAGAAAAAGTGGGGGCACGGGAGGAAAGAAAACAGTGTTGCTAAGTAGAGCTAACTTCTCCAACTTAGGCTGACTCACCCTGCAGCACTGTTTAGCTCATGTCTTCACCTCCTCTAGGGCGGAAAACGGCCACTTAACCATCGACACTTCACTTTCTACACAAGGCGTCAAGTGGGAATTAATAAATATAAAAACGGATGGCCCTGCACAGAAAGTGTCGCAAACAGATTTGGCCAGTTTGTCCAACATGTATGAGTCTCTGCTCATTTCTATACTTGAAGGGGCTGTCGCAGCAGCTGGCTAGTTGGCACCCACACACTTGTGTGCAACGACACAGATGTCTTCTTATACAAGAGCTTATATAAGGATAGCGCATCCTTTCCAATAAGACTCCTCTTTTTTCACTTTGGGAGCACATAGGATCGAGTGGGACAGACAACTCTTCCGGAACACGAGCACCGCCACCAACACTTCCATGTTCAAGACCACTCCTGGCAATGAAGATGGATGAAAAGACAAGGTACAGATGGCGGATGGCGGACTCCTCGGTTTCTGTGGTACTGCTCCCGAGATCGCTATCTATCTATCTAGCTATCAAACTAGCACGCTATCTAGCTAGCTATCTAGCCTGCTGTGTATCTATCTATCTATCTATCTATCTATCTATCTATCTATCTATCTATCTATCTATCTATCTATCTATCTATCTATCTATCTATCTAAAATTAAATAATTTTGTGTTACAAGACTTTCATCCACTGATTTTCTATTCCAGTGAACCCCATTGAGGTCCGCGGGCTCTTTGGACCAGGCCACGACTGGAAGCACAGATGAAGGGAAAAGAAAGAAAGAAAAAAAACCTTTACACAATTTCCGGTGACTTTATTAACTGAGGCTGAAAAACATTTTACTTTAAAAAGTGACATCCATCTCTGACTGACTCTTGATACATGTCAAGATGCTAACTGGCTCAGTCGTGGAATGCTAATATTAAACCCAGAAGTTAGCAAAATGAGTAAAAAAAAAAACAGACTTATTTGGAAATGGGAAAAGTTCTCAACACAGGAGCCGATGCCCATGAGGGAAATAACTGTGCATTTCACAGACAATACCATGAGATCTACTTGAAATATGGATTTATTGCGCCCGGTGATTCCCACGCATCAAGCTCACTTTGCACAGTATGCAGCGAGTGGCTCTCTAATGAATCAATAAAGTCTTTAAAACTGATTCTTCAACAAATGCAAGTGCCTTTCAGAGTGTCATACTTGATGGCTAACCGGATTGCTAAGTCTAAAAAGTCATTCAAATTGTTGAAAAAAACTCATTAATAAAGTGGATTTGTGTTTATTATTGTCGCGTTGAAACGCCCTGCGTCATGTTCAACAACACCCGATTGTAGATTGAATAAGTCCAAATCTGAGTAAATTTGGCATTGTTTTCGTATTTTATGGAATTTGGTTGGTAAAAAAAAAAAAAAAGCTAGCTTCTCTGAGATTTTATCCTAAATGTACATGAGAACTTGTTCTCTGTAGCGGAATCTTTTTTAAAAGTGCCACAGAGGAGTCAAAAAGGAGAACGGGAGAGCTGCAACAGTTAACTGAAATGGTTAGATGGAATGTGTGCAAGGGTAAAAGGGTGAGGAAAAAAAAGACAGTGGGGGTGAGGCAGAAAGAGCAAGCAGCCTTTCGCCCTGTAGCTTCTCTTGCCTGCACTCACAGTCAAAGGCAGTTAGCTCCTCTTTGATGTATCTATAATTAGTCCGTACGCAGTGTTTTGAAAACGAAATCAAATTGCAATGAAACACTTGAGCGCGCCACACAGGGGTTAACATGCTCCAGAGCATGGCGAGCGAGCAGGAGAAATTAACAGCGGGCCCTTTTGATAGGCTTGATCAGAAATGTATTTATTAACTGCAAAGGGGAGCAGTAATTAACCCGCAGACAGCTTGTTTTCTCTGGGTCTTCTCATGTGTCGAACAGTTCATCCCGCAAGGCTCTGCGCGCACACACACACACACGCACTTCCCATCCCATCCCGCTGGACCAATTTCTCCTCAATTAAGTAGATAGTGTATGTGTGTGCATGTGTGTTAGTGGGGCACTGATGTCGAATTGAAATACTATTTTCTCTAAATCTTATGTATTTGTGCTTGTGATCTTTCTGCACAGCAGGGCTTGAGCGCATTTGGCTAAAATGTCAAAGAGCTCGCAAGAGCTGCGACTTTGTATCTGCGTTCCCAATTAGTTTCAGGTTGGAAGCCGCAAAGGAATCGTAACAATAACAGACAACAGAATCCCGGGTAAGGCCTCGAGGGAAACCTGGCGGTGGCATTTACCAACACTGTCACTTAAAATGAACAAAGGATATCTTTCAGCACTTTGTCTTCATGTTAGCATCACCATGCTGCATGATTCTGTATGCAATGTCTTTTTATACGCACATGCACTGTCCTACATGTTCGTGATTTAACAGGGTTCTCGCTTGTCAAGGACGTTCCTAAAAAGAGTCCGGCGTGAACCGAGATGCCGAGTGAAGGGAAACACACAAGGAAAGAAGGGTTCAAATAGGAAGAGCGGCGATTCGTCGTCACACAGTCGAAAAGCCCAAGAGATTGGGATGCTGTCGCAGACAAAACACTGCATGAATATTTAGCAGCCAAATTAAAATGACAAAATACTCGGAAGAAAGAATAGGTGAAGTAAAAAGATAAAGAATAAAATCTTTCTGAAAATACCAGTGGGAAAAGTGACCGCCTTCAGTCCCCCGCTAGATGTATTCTGGTTGTAGCCTACCCCCGTGCCAAGAAAAGACTTGAGAAATGTCATGTATAAAGGGAGCGAAGTGCGTGGTCAATCCTTACTTACAGGGAACTGGAAGCAGTCGAGTCACCGAAACACAGTCATTGATCACATAAAGGCAATTGTGCTAACATTGTGCTAACCACAAAAACAGCTAGTTAGCTTAGCTTCCTGTTTGTAAGATATGGGACTGTTCACAAGATGAAATGGTTGATGTTATTCAAGAACTTGCGTCTGTTTGTTAAAAAAAAAGAATATGTCTGTGTATAGTTTTTATATCCATTCAGTGATTAGGTTTAAAAACTGAGAAAGGCAAAAGCTGAAGAAATTAATTAACTGCTAAATTCATCACATAGCATCATGTAGCATTCCCCACATACAATGAAACTCTGCCCCTTTCGATTACGATCTGCAGTGACATCACATGAAAAACGATCTGATTACCAAAGTTTATGATCTTATATCAGTGCCACGGAATCACTGCTAGCCTTTGATCTTCCTGATAACAATTCCAACATTTTGGAAACGATTCGTTTTGGGGTGAGAACGTTATAGCTCACTTATCCCAAAACACCCGTTCATTTCATTAAATATCATCAAAGACGTTGAGAAATGTGTACTATCATGACAGCATTTTGTTACCCCTTTGCTAACATAGACCAGAGAGTTAACCAAGAATGGTATAAAAATCCAGCACATTATTCCAACTCCAGGTGCATTTGCTGAGTTTAGAATAATAATTTAAAACACAGGAGAAAGTGACGACCAGCATCAAGAAAGAATTACAAAATCATAAGTAAGCCATCCATCCAGTTTGCTACTTATCCTGTTCAGGTCATGGCAGGAGACGGAGCCACTCACAGCTGACTTGTGAAACATGTCAGCCATGTTAAATGACGATATCCCTTTCACCCTCAACATCTTTCAACATACCAACTCTCAAGCCTGAGGAATCAGCATGTCAGTAACAGCCATCCTGACAGAATTTATTGGACGAAGTCAATTCTTTATCTCGTGGTTGAATGGAGCCCAAGGACAGGACAAAACAAATTGCTAATTAAACAAGTACTCTACTACGTGACTCCCTCAGGTGTCTGGAGTTGGTACCGCTATTAAGGTTATATTATACTCTTACTGTCCCTATTTAATTTGATTTTTTTTTTTTTTAAATAAGGTTAATTTATTTTTTTTCCCTACGATTTGAGTCCTGCCACTAAACTCCATCCTACAACTACACCAAATGTGTGCGCTAAAATGTGATAATGATCCTGCCATGCTGTGTACAAATGTGTGTACAACTGTACCTTTTGCAAAAGTGATTGTTTTGGGTCAAAATCACTTTTAGCGGGAGATTAATAATGTGGAGGAGGATCAAAAAATAAAATAAAATAAAATAAAATACTGACCAGCTCAACAAAAGACAGCCCACCATAGCTGTGGGCCACGATGAAGACATGCTTGGCTGCAGCTTTGGCCACAAAGTGATCCCACACATACAGCACGTGTTCCTCAGAGGAACCGTTTTCCTGAAAAACACAAACAGACCTTTCAGTTTCGGGCTGTCGGAAAAGACACATCTTTTAACCTGTCTTACAAACTTGGATGGAGTCACATGAGCCCAACAACAATCGAAATGTTACGCAACAGTAAAAGGAAATAAAAGAGAAATAGAAAAGTGGTGGTAGCCTGAGGAGATATCTAGAAAGAGGCACTCTTTAGTCAATCAATAAGTCTTGCATATTGCAAATGCCCTAAATGTAAAACTCAATAAGCTCAGAGAGGTAACGTTTAAATCTTAATTTGTAACCGGTTGCTCAATCAATGGCCTATCTATACGCCAGTGGCGACCACACGGGAAGACACTTGGGGAAGGTCAGAAGAAAAACAAAAGGACAGCACATACATGTAAAGTACATATGAAGAAATAAAACATGAATCATCAGACGCATAATCGCATACCCCGAAGAATGACTGCAGATATTTTACCTTGGCCCTATTATGGCCACCACAGACATTGTCACCAAGTTGGCATGTTTAATTAAAAATAGATGTAAACACTTTTCCGGAGCTGCAAGGAACAATAGTAAAAGGAGACGAGTGAAAAGGGCATCCATTAATGAACTTGTGACATTGATTTGAGACTTTGATTTCCTATCAAACTGTCTGCCTGGCAATAAAAATAAACAACACGTTCCTGCACAACACACAAAAGCAAGTACACGTAACCTTAAATCACAGCAACACGCTGGATCTAATGCATGACCCAACACTCCCACAGCCCCCAACAACGATCACACGCCATGCTCACCTTGCGTTTCAATCTGAAACACTCCCACAATTTTGCCATCTTCTCACGCCGTCAACCAAAGAGCTTCGCTTCCGACTTCCTGCATGGATGTGACGTGAGCGTGCTGTTTTGCTTTCAATGCAAAATGATCCATATCCATTTGATTCGCAAGTTATGTCAACTCCACACAGGAAGGCCGGAACCGGAATCCAACCCTGCACCTCTGCTCTGTGAGGCGGACGTGCCAACCAGTCGGCCACAGTGCCGCCCCCTACTAATGACACTGCATCACAAAAGCCCATTAATTTCTCTATGTGAAAAAGGTCTTTTTGCAAGTGTGCAAAACTGTGCGAATATTAAATGCTTTTTTGTGTTTGTCCGGAGGTGAATTAACCTGTCAGTGTGTTTGTTTTTGCCACTAGATTAGCATGAGGGGGCTATCGTGTCAGCACCCGCCTCGACTTGCAGGGTGTGATGCAAGAGCAGGCAATGACTGCTCCAGCTTGCCCTCCTGCCATCAGAACTACGAGTGTCAGGGTGAGTGTGTGTGTGTGTGTGTGTGTGTGTGTGTGTGTGTGTGTGTGTGTGTGTGTGTGGTGGTGGTGGCTCGGGCGGGGTTGCAGGCAGAGACAGAGATGTCTGTCTGAAAGGCTGTGACATCAAAGTCTTTTGAAGCCTCGCCGCTTTCCCCTCCGCCATGTCGCCCTTCATCAGAGAGGCCCGTTTCATTAACTCCTTCCTTCTCTTCGAGATTCTGGTACTTCTTAGTCTTCCCCACCCCCTCTGTAATTGTGCCTGACACGGTTGTGTGGAAAATTCACGCGCGAGACACCTTCACTTTCAAAGATGCAGCCATTGTTCCTGTATTTATTTATACTGTACATAAATGATATGAAAGCTTCATAATAGCAAGTGGAATGCCCCGCCTTAACGTGTAACACATTTTCTGCCTTCACCCTCAGCGGCGCACAACAGAGTGACTGACGACTACCTGGCATGGCAGTATAGAGTGAATTATCTAAACAACATTTGCATATTGCAATTATTTCCTGGGGTTAATTAGCTGCAGTGGAGCATACCGCCCTGCGAGACCAGCCTCCTGTCACTAACTCGCATATGCACACACACGCACACACATAAATAAGTTAAAATTTGTGTGGGCTTGCGCGTGTGCCAGGGCTGTCAGAAAAGTGTCCCAACTGCACACCTGTTGCCAGCATCCTTCAGCCATGACTGTCGAGGGACAGTGAAGTGTGCTGTTTGTGTGTTTACAGAGTGCAGAGTAATCCATACTGTCCCCTCAGACGATATAAAATACAATTCTCCTCCCGAGATAGTCTCCACAATGGGCACTCTGCCGAACTAACATGAACGGCTATGACATTAAAAAAAAAAAAAAAAACAAGATAAAGAAAACTCGGTACACATTTTCAAAGTTAACAAAAGCAGTTCTAAACTCACTGGCAAAAGCATTATGTACAACTGCACAAACTAAGACCCAAGTACTAAATCCTGCCTACATAGTTAACCTAAAATCCTTCACTTGTTTTTCATGAATCGTTTCCAATTTTTGAAACATAAGCTGTTTGATGAAACAATCAGGTCCCGGTAATAATTTAAATTAAATCCAAGAAATAGCTTGCGGCCCATGTTGAGGTCTCCAATACTGTTACAAATCCACAAAATGATGCAGATAAAATTGTCTGCAAACACAAAATCTGTTGCTGGTAGTTTGACTGATGACTATGAAATCAACATATCGCCAAATGTATCAATGTAAACAATATTTTCATCACATTACGTGTCGACAAAAACCGCCAGCGAACCTACAGAGCAATCATTTGATTGTCGAATATGCAAATTTCAGTTTGTGATTAAAAGATCAGGCAGCTACCAAACAAACTGAATGTGCCTCTCTCGTGTTTTCCCACATTATGTGACCTTTAAGCGACTGAACTCTTTCCGGTTCTTAGCCAATAACAACCTGACCCAGCAACACGTGAAGGCAAAGTCGAATGCAGATGTGCTCACACACTCACATTTTTCTCCAAAGGTAATTTGGTCCGATACGTGCCCCGTGTTTACTCCTTGTAGATGAGAAGCAGTGACAAAAGAGAGGGAAGAGAGAGACGAACATCTGCCGCCGGGATAACAGCCCCCGACGCCAACACAAACCCGGTGCCTAACCAACACAGGAAACAATGAGCCTAACAACAACACACAACACTCTCTGACAAACAAGCACTTCAGACCTCCGTGCTACTCTTTCCACCTCCTCCTCTTCCGCCATCAAAACCAAACCGGACTAAAGGACATCTGGCGAGGAACAGTTTGCGGCGGGAGCCAGCGGTGTCAGGAAACAGACCGCCATCAAAACCAAACCGGACTAAAGGACATCTTGCGAGGAACAGATCTTGTGAAGCGAAAGCCTTGCGGACCGGAGTGAATGCAGAGGATCAGAGTTGGCCAAATTTTTGCACTCAGAAAGTTTGCGGCGGGAGCCAGCGGTGTCAGGAAACAGAATTGTCCTAGCAAATAACATGTTAACAATAAAATATGAAAAATAAAGAATAAATGTCATCAAATGTACTGGATTGGCGCTTTGGCTAATGCTACGTTAAGTCTTGCGGATAGAGCTATGCTAGCAATTCAAAATGCTAAACACAATATTGAACCGGGTAGTACCGTTCGATTCAGTTCAGTTCAGTGTGGTTCATTTGTGATTCTGTAGCAAACGGTACCAGAATATCAGACCTGAATTGTCCTCATTTTCAATGGACGGCAGTTGCTTGTACGTATGTGGCGGGTGGGGCTATCCACACGGAATTTTTACGTTAAGTACTGCTGTCAAATCACAGTCGCACACATATTTATCTGAGTTGATATGCAAATGTGATCGGCATGGTGTGATCTCACCATTTTCGGCGCTCATGCAGTCATCACATTTCCATCATTGCTCATCGCGGTGAGAAACGCAAGTTGGATTCGACTTTAGTAAGCCAAGACTTTATCTTGCTCAAAAGAATGTTCACCAGTGATATCAAAGTTCGAACAGTTCAAGCTAAAATCCATTCGTCTCCCATTTTAGTGCAATTAATTGCCACATTATCCATTGAGATCAGAGACAGGGCAGTGTCAGAATGAGACTGGATTTGATCCTGATGAAATTTGGCGCTCCTGACCCCGCACACGGTAAGCTAATTAAGTACAAATAAGTTGAAGATCTGACTTGAACGATTAAAGATACACATTTTTCAGTTTTAATTCTGAGAACTGTTTTTCAGACTTACTACGTCTGCGGATCATACGAATGGAACGGGAACATCGCGGAACTGATTGTAACATGGCCGTAGGGTACGCACAAGCAAAGTAAATAAATAAAATAAAAGCCAAACTCCTTGGATGGAACGAATTGGCCGTCCAAGTTTCCGCATGTTGCCTCCATTAGGCCACCTACGGAGAAACTGTACCAGAAGCACCGGGCCTTAAATGTTTTAATATGTCCTGATCAGCGCAAGGAATGAGTACATGATTACGTTCATTTAGCCTGATGATTAAACATGACATCAGTAAAGTTGTTAATTGCGTTTTTCGCCAAGAGCAAAGAGGTTATCAGTTGCCCGAGTTTGGAAGCGGGCGTGCGCGTCCACGTGAGTGGTCATGATTACACGCTGACGCCACGCCAAAAAGGAAAATAACTGGACGCCATCTCAAAACTGCGTGGCACTGCTCGTCTTTTTTTTTTACTTTTTTCGAGTCTCACTTTTGTCCTTGTTTACTTCTTTAACTCGAAGGAAGACACATTGCGAGAGGATGGCTAGAAGCTGTCTGGGAGCCGGTGGCTCCGCAAGAGAGGAAGAAAGGAAGGTACGAGGCAAATTAGCAGCAGAGATATGAAAATGATGGCGGCATTGTGGGTAATTAACAGGTATAGTAGCTGTGGCGAACTGGGAATATAATGATGTGGGGGGGGGGGAGAATAATGTGGCAGACTAATAAGAAAAGGGAAAACTGTATGCAAGGGTGTGCATGTAGGTGCGCTACTATTCTATATCTGACACTGTGTATAGAGGATGCTATACGCAGTATAAGGGGAGGAAGAGTAAGTGAAAGGGGTGAGGAGGTGAAGGAAGGGTAAAAACTATAACGCACATGTCAGGTCACGAGCAGATTAGCGAGCACGGACTATACAATAAAACAACATGACCTTGACGGGGTCATTCTGCTCTGACAATATTTGCCAGGACATTGTTTCCAATCAATAACTCATTAACAAAGTACAAAGGAAGTTGCTGTGGGTTTGTGAGATTCTTTATTAGAAAAGAGGGGCTGTGGGCCAGAAAGGTCATCGCCGTGACATCTCGGTGAGCCTCGCGCCGCCGCTCGGGTTGTCGGGTGAAATTACCGCGAGCCATTAATTGACATCAGGCAAAGGAGAGAGGGCAGGCAGACATGGCGGTGTTTGTTCCAGGATGACCCTGAGGTGTGCGGTGTGTGTGTGTGTGTGTGTGTGTGTGTGTGTGCGTGTGTTTTTTCTTTTTCTTTTCCAGGTCAGCCTGTATCCACAACAGGAGTAAGCGTAGAGACAGAGAGAGCTCCGTGGGTGGGGGGCAGCCAGGGAGGCCAGGATGGATTTGTTTGATGGTTGACCTAACTAGAAGATTGGGAGCAGGGAAGTGAGACCAGCTACACTGTTTCTGCCTTGAGCGAACACACGCACGCGCACACAGACGCACACGCACACACACAGGTGCAAACACAAATACTTAAGCCTCGTTTCCACCAAGCAGTATAATTTGTCTTCACTCAGTAAAGTACCCATTTTTCACAATCCCAACAGCAAAAGTTCTGAAGGGTACTGCCACAGCCGAAGGGGAAAAAGACATTTGCTTCGTTTTACCTGTATTAAAGTGGGTCGGGACTTGGCGAGTGGGGGAAAAAGCGGGTCCCACGGTGAGGCCAGTTCAGAAACCCTGATCTAGTGCGGCCTCATTAAAAGGCAGCATCCTAATTCTTGGGGGAGATGACGCGGGATGCACTGTCGTCCCTTGGGTGAGGAGATATGATGCCCTGCTATAAACATAGCTGATGTCGCAGTGTGAAACAGACGTCGGATCGGGGTTGCCTGTTACAAATTGTACTCAGGAAAAGTGAACTGAATGAACCGCTTGGTAAAAAAGTGGCTTGAGATGGGCTTTTGTACAACCTTAAAAGAGCTCTAACAGTGGATAATTAAAGCGGACTTTAAAAAAAAAAAAAAAAAGCACTCCCTCGCAACACCATGGCCGCCACTAAGCCTGATGCAGACAAACAAAGGTCAAAGCTGTGACTCGATAATCGCAGAAAAACACACAGCGGCTACACGGGATGGCATCCAGCCAATTTGTTCCTTCTAGCGAGGGGGCGAGCTGCCCTCGAGCCTTGGCCGTTGACCTTTCTTTTGACCGGTTCCGGAGGTTAATCAAGTCCCTACCTGTCCTTGGGTGTGCTGAGCCTTACCTCTTGGCATGATCACCGGTCGAAGGTCAAACAAATCCTGTCTGTATAATTACTTTGGGGCAAAGGATTGGTGTACGGTCATGAAAGAGACGAGGATTAAAACATTATTCAAAATTTTTAAAAAATTCTAAGATGTCCTGCAGTGGGGGTGGCGATGGGGGGGTCACATCATGTGGAATGCAATTACCAACGTGTGCGCTCAGGTCTTGGCATCTTTGTGTGAATGCACGAGGGAATTGTGATGCGTGTCGTGAAGACGCCAAACAAGGAACAGGACATCGGTCTAACCTGCATCTGTGTGGGCATTGGGAGGTATTTCAAAGGAGGGAAATACCTCCGGAAGTCGTCTGTGTAACTGAATGGCTATCCCACACATTATTTGTACGAGAAAGGAGGGCTGAGAAATGTTGAGCATCATTGAATTCAACCAAGACGTTTCGGAAAAAAAACTCACAGGAATCCATATTTTCCGGGCAATATAGTCAGATTATGCCTGAAGTATAATTGAAAAGTCCTACGTTTGATGTTCCTCCAGTCTCGATTATCAAGCTCTATCCTTGAAGCGGCACTGATGGCAAATATAGGAGAGGGGGAAAAAGAACATGGGCCTGCCTCAAACTGCCTTTAAATGTGATCGAATTGTGTCTGGCATATCGCTCAACATGTGTGATGCGAAGAAAGATCATTATAACAAATTGCAAGGGAAAAGAAATGTATTCTTTCATTTATATTTACATTTTTCTTTTCTTTTATTTTTAAATCTACAAGTGGTGTTTCAAGAAAGATGAAGAAAGGGGGGGTCCCCTTTGCTCTTTTTCAACCCCTTCTACTTTTCCAGGGCCTGTTGGCCTAATCCCAGCCAGCCAGCCTTGGGTGAACTCTTTGGAAGCTTCTTAAGACCATGAATGTGCCTTTTGTTCCTGCCATTCCTCCGCTTGGCTGACAGAAAATAGCTAACTGGATTACTGCTAAAATTCAGAGTAAAGTGAACTCCCAAACTTCTATATGGCATAGTGCGAAGAAAGCACCCCGCCCCCCTGCCCCTCACACTCCTCATCGGCATCCCGCTTTCTATATCCTCCCATCCCTCCTTACTCCAGCAAACATCCCCCCTAAACATGGGCTGCTAGTGTGTGATCTGACTCAGGAGGAGAGAAGAGGGATTAGATAAGGTTGAGGAGTTGCAAACTATGGGCCTAAGGCGAAAGAGTAGAAATCTTAAAAGGGGTAAAGAACTTATTAATGGGTGTAAGAAAGCATATGAATCACTCGTCTTTATCAGCAGCGCGAGTGGCTCATTGAAGGTTAAAAAAAAGGGGAATCCATTTTTGCCATTTTCTGATCGTATTTTTATACATCCCATGCAAAAGAGAGAACCTTTTTTTTTTTTTGTCCCCATGCTGAAATGCACCCACTAAGGAGAGGAGGCGTTTATATCTGAGTGAGTGCGCCGTTGAATGGCTGTGTGCAGGTGGTCTTGGAGCTCAGCGGGAGTTAAGAGTGCGAGGTGCGGAGAACAAAAAGGTTTGTATGCGTGTGAATGCACGTGCCTCGAGTGGGTTCTGTTCAAAAAGATGAAAACAGGGCGGCTAAAGAGGTTTGATTTGATCCACCACCCACCCTGACTAGCAAAGGTAAAAAGGGAGGCACGCACGCACACGCACACACACACACACACACACACACACACACACTCATCAAAACTCTTTTCCCTCCTTCAATCTTTTGTCTGCCCGTGTGTGTGTGTGTGTGTGTGTGTGTGTGTGTGTGTGTGTGTGTGTGTGTGTGTGTGTAACTGCATACATGTGACAGCTGACTCCAGGGCGGACTGAGGCAGAGCAGTGGCGAGCGAAGCGGTGCAGGAGGGGCGTGTGTTTGGAAGAGGCAAGGTCAAACAAACTCGCATCTTGCTGACTTTGGGGTCAAAGATCAAAATTCAAGGGTCGACAACCTGGTCAGTCCGTTAGCCAGATCCCGAGTCCTGCACTCCCCGCATTTAGGGACAGGTACGGTTGGCCGGAAAATCGAAAACTCCTGTTGATCTTTTGAATCATTGATTGCGGTGCGTCATCCACTTGAAAATCAAGAATGTTGTCGTGTTACATTACCGTGCAGTTCGTTGTGGTTATTCTGAGAGGAGTATATGCCGAAATTAGTAAATGTGATGGGATTAATCATACGGTGAATGGTGATATTTGACTTTGAGTCTTTACATTTTTGAATGGCTTAGTAAATGTGATGGGATTAATCATACGGTGAATGGTGATATTTGACTTTGAGTCTTTACATTTTTGAATGGCAGGTGCAAAACAAGAGCCAACGGAGGGGAACTTATCCAAATGGTGTAAAGATTTCTCAAACGCCTGAAACAAAATTTCTCCTGACATCGCATCTATTCAGCAATGTCGTTTTACAGCTTCAGAATGATCGAACGGCTGACTGCCAGTCACAAGAAGGAGTCATGCAATATCGACAAAGCTCCTTTTAAATCTGCGTTTCCTTGCAGTTTTGACTTCAGTGCACAGCGACATTTGGTGCTGGTCTCTCCAAGGGCAGTTTAGCGTTTGTGCCATCTCAAGCTTTAAACGCAGTGTTTTGCGGGGTGGGCACATACATCCAAATGCCACTCACTCACGATGAGTTCAATCAAACACAACGTGGCTTTTTAGGAAGGCATTCACAATATTTGGGGTTCTTTACTGTCAAGTTTGTTTGCCTCTTCCACTAACTCTGCCCATCCCATCCCTTCAAACACACTGCGACACTCTGCCAAATTCGCCACGGCTCCATCAGAGCTAGCAAAGGTGCAAAAGCCTCTTTTACACCTGTAGACTCGAGCAGCATAGGCAATGTGCTGGAGTGAGGGAATATGCAATGTAAGATTCGTTATTTGGCGACTCACTAAAAGATGGTGATCTTCGTAGATTGCACACACATACAATCTGTCAAAGTGAAAAGCCAGCCGCGATTTGGGATCTTATCAAATTTTAGAGTTTCGAGAAGTCCAGTCACTCCTCTCTAATTGCCTTTGGTGTGAAAATGTATTCTATCTACTTACATCACACATGACATGCAAAATCTCTCTTCTATTGTAGGATTTCACACAAAAAGTTGCCATCATTTAACATTTTTGGCAAAGCTGGAATGTTTTTTTTTTTTCACAAGATGAATAATCAATTTAAATCAAAATAAAATTCCGAAATGAATTGAATGCTGAGTGTGTGGAGGGTGTTGCTGCAGGCAGTCCCATTTTTGTTTTCTTCTGAAAAATACTAATTTGCAACTGAGATATATTATCTTCTAATTGCACAGATTCCAACGGAGTTCTCGTTCGAGCTGTGAAAATACACACATCATATGACAGCGCTAGTGATGACTTAAGTACTTTTCATGTATGCAACCCCAACTCAAGAGAGTGTGTAGCTAACATTGAAATCGAACCGTGACCTTGTTACTAAATTACAGCCATTAAAAAAAAAAAAAAAAAGAGGTTGTCTGGGTCTTTATGAGCCAGCAAATCATAATTTTGGCCGTGGTAAAACAAAAGCAGTCTTGAACAATATTGCTTTACTTCACTCCAGTCTGGCCTCAATTATTCCGCACAATGGAAATACATTCATTAAAAGGGTAACTTCTTTTGTCGGACCACAGGGTGCTCCGCACACGGGTGCGTATGCACATCTGTTCCGGCGTGTGTTTGGACGCACATCGGTGTCACACGATAAGAATTTTGCAGCGCCTTTGCGGTGCGTGCGTGTGTTGGAGAGATAATAATCCCAGTGGTCAACAAAGACTGACCAGCCTGCCATCATCATGAAGAGGACGAGAGCGAGAGGGAAAGAGGGAGGGAAGAAAAAAAAAAAGAGGGCGAGAGGGAGGTAGCCATGTGGTTAACACTTGGTCAGTGAGAGGCGACTGGAGCCCGGCCAACCTCTTCACACACAGGCTGACCACACAAGAGCCTCTCTTTCTCCTTCGGCTTCTCATCCTCCTTTCCTCCCGAGTTACTTCACATTTCCTCCCTTGCCTTCTCCGATGGGACACCTCCCACTCCCCCGCTGTCCTTTGTCCCTTCCGGAGTTCCTCCCCGCCGATTTTCCCCACCTTCCTTCCGCGAACCCCAAACCATCAGCTATCATCTCAGTGCGGGATGCACATCGAACCCTCGTCTTCCTGCCACCATGTCATTCCAAGCACTCCTCGCCTTCCCGCCTCCTCGTATGGGGGGAAAAAAAAAAACCAACAAAAAAAGAAAACAACATACCCGTATGGGGATCCGCTCTGTCTCCGTTTCCTTCTGTGGGTTGCGGTACTTCTCGTAAAATTCTCTCCTCTTCTTGCCCTCCTTGTCATCTTTTCGTTCCTTCTTTTCGGCCGGTTCGTCCGAGGGTTCGGTCGTAGGGGGCTGAGTGGAGGACTTGGACGATTTCTCCACCTCCAGGTAGTTCTCATTTGGGTTGAGTACGATCACGCTGTAGCCCTCCTAAAACAGAGAGGAGAATATTTACGTTAATTCCACAGCTTTAAGAGCACCGATCATGTTTTTTTTATCCCTTCAGTTTTGGTTTGAGGTCCATTTTTTTTTTTTTTTTTTGGTCTTAGTTTATGAATCCCGGTCACATGATGATGTGCAGGACATAAAGATAACTGATCTGCATTTTCTCTGAAAATCAAAACTGTTTCTTCATGCCAAATGAACATACTTTAAAATGGAGATGCAATAAAAATCAAATCGTAAATAATTACATCACTATTTTTAAAGTACCAAGTCAAGAGTGACAAAAATATAACGTAAGAAATGGTCAAATGGAAAGGAATTATTTCAGGAGAGTGTAAAAAAAAAAAAAAAAAAAAAAAAAAAAAGATGATCTCACACAATTTAATATTGTCGTAAAAGGGTTTTTCAAAATTATTTTTTCACCGGAAATGTAAAGGTTGTTTTTATATAAGAAAAAAAAAGCCTGATAATCCCAAAGTCAAGACAACAACAAAAGTTTCTCTCATACACATACATTCAAGAGCAGACTTACATTTTTGGCAAACTGTAAATAAAGTTCAAATCACAGAAAGAAAGAGCACATCTGACAAGTAGCTGCACAATTGGAATTCCACAACAGCGGTTTCAGTCAGTGGACGGCACTTAGTGACTCCAAAGGCCACATGCCACTTAATATCAAACTCAATCGATCCCGGCATCACTCAGCAGCCCGAGACTTTGCGCTGCTCCAACCGCATACACATCGACGTGCAACTTTTTGCTGTCAATGTCTCCAAAATAAACCATACATGAAAACGCAAAAATGGGAAATTAAGTAAGAGGAGAAAGGGGGCCTTTTCTTTCTTTTCTTCTTTTTTTTTTTTTCCCGATGTGACTTCTTCAACTTTGCTAAGATTTTTAATTAACTGTGTTTATTGTTCCGAGCACTCTGAGATTACAGCAGGAAATAGATCTTATTTCACATTGGACGTTCACACACACAACTGCTATTGTTGAATACACATACAACCCCCACCAGACTCAACTGGACAGACAGGCAGACACACACACACACACACACACACACACACAGTTTAGACATTAACAGCACATTCCGAGGAGTATGGGAGACACAAAAATACTTCTCGGGGGATGCGAGAGGAAATTAGGAGCCATGGCATCGCTCAGCTTCCTCACTGCCTTCTCAAGGCATCACACACATCTTCTCTCTCTTAATAAGTGTTAACGCAGTGTGCGTGTCCTCCGTGTGTGTGTGTGTGTGTGTGTGTGTGTGTGTGTGTGTGTGTGTGTGTGTGTGTCCCTTCTGTGCCCGGCGCCGCCAAACCTGCCACACACCCTTTTCCCTTCGCACCTGCCGTCTGTTGACAGCAGCACAATGACACGTTCCTACTTATGCAGATTATGAAATTAGACAGATTCTCACTCCTTTTCAAAACTCGTGTATCTTTTACCGGGCCCGAAGACTACATTTTCGTGAAGACATGATCACATTCATTGAACGGCTTTTAAAAGTGGATTAGAATTTTGATGTGATTTAAATTGCAGCACGTTCATTTGAGCTGAGGAAATACTGGGCTGTATAATGCTTAAAATCGGTTCGACGTAGAAATAAGTCAAATGATTTAGTGAGTGATTTTCACCCAGGTATATTTTCATCAACGTTGTCATTCATTTTGAGTCAAGTGAGGCTGCGGCCATCATAGAGCAGGATCTATTCGAGGGGATTACGTTTGGGCCAGCGACATGACCGAGACATTTTCACATTTTCACACAGACAGCATTGAAGACACCCGAGCACGCTTTGTCGACAGATGGATGACAAGATGAAACACGGGACCCGGCTTGAGCACGGAGAAGGAGAGACAGAGACGTGCAGCTGAACTGGATCCACAGCACCTCGGTGGCACTGCCCACTGGTGGCAGCATGACAATATAGCCGATGTCCAGTTCAGAAGGCAACGGCGAAGACCAAGACTACATATCACAAATGAGTAAAATATCGAGCATGACAATTGAGCATGATTTTTGCATGGACATGGACAAGTTATTTACTTTGGGATCTTAACTGAAAACGCTTTTTTTTTTTTTTTTGGTAAATATATAATAAGAAGTGATGAAGAAAAAAAATGTGGAATGTGTTGCAGACATGGGGGTTCGTGCATTTGCACTGACACTCGTAAACAAAACGATCTGATCAGAAGACAGACAAATCTACCCAGTCTATGGAAACCAATTATTATTTATTGAGTGTACAGTCGACCACCGCCATTCACAGGGGATTGGGACCGGGCTGGCCCGCGAAGAACCAAAATTAGTGAATAATTGATGACCATGGTAATGCAGTGGGGGGTTAAAAAAATAATAACAATGAAACTCTAACAATTCTTCCAAAACGCTGAGAAACATTCAATATGTGGGAAAGCCGACATCCCCGCCGACTCCCTGAAATCATCCGACCGACGACGCCATTGCTCCATCGGCAAACGATGACATTACAACCAAATCACCGATCATCATCTGCCAATTCACTCAACCCGATCAGACACTTGTACAATAAGAATTGATTTGATTTGGAAATGAGGGCAGAATCGTACAAACGAGAGGAGCAGACGTGTCAGTGTTGAGAGAGGGACAGACATCCAACGCCATCACATCTCTCTGTTCCCGTATTTCGCTAAGCCTGGTTTTCCCGGGGCAAAAGTTAATGGTCCAACCACACGGCTCCACGTTGTTCACTGGCTAACCCCGAGTGGCCTACAAGCAGGGTGAGCCTTCAGTTCCCTCAACCTCTGTCGTCACTCATCAATAACCCTTCCCGCCCTTCGGCATTCTGATGCTAACCTCGAGTGGGCCGAGGAGCTTGTCGCTTACGCCTAATGCCAACACTCGGTCCCGGCCTATAGCCTTTGCTTTGGATGGACGACCACACCTAAGTGAGCTAATACTCACCCGCTCAGTTGTGCAACCACCCAGAAGGACATCGCTGTAAAGGCAGCCCGTGTTGTTGGCGCCTGGAGGGCTGGCGCCGCCATGTTCGCTTTCTGTGTTCGAGACCATGATTAAATGACACTGAGATGTTTATGTTGATGCCGGTCGGGTCTGCGAGCCGCGTCTTGTCTCACAAGCAAAAAGTGAGGCGAAAATTTACGATGATTGCAATTTTTACTTGCTTGTAAGTGGGGATAAAAACGTACAAAAATAAATAAAGAAAATAAGGCACACATTCCACACAATCCCTCCCAGAAGGCGGACAGTTCAATCCTTGTTTGGTGACAGTTAAATCCTCTGAAACTGTTCTAAAGTGAGGTCAGTCAGCCCTTTGTGTTTGGCGCTAACTGTTAAGTCTTACCCACCTTAACACAAAGTGTGTCTAAATCTGAGCTTTGTGTTGTGACGTGCTGTCACCGTCTGAATCTCAAACAAATGCGCGCCGCAAACCTCGGGTCACCCGGATTCTTATACGACTAAATCTCCCTCACACGCATGTTTAAACGTTTGGGGTCGCCTTGCCTTTGTGCTAAACACACACGGGCACTGTCCTAAAGAAAACACACACACAGTCCTCTGGCGTTGGGTCAGTCTTGTCTTTTCTGCAGCAGTGTGCAGGCTGATCCTCTTCCCATGCCCTGTGGGTGCCCCGATGCCACCGCCACACTGAGTCCCTGCCCCGGGGCCAGCGGTCAAGAGGGTTACCCCGACCCCGCTATGGGAGGGAACCCCGACCTCCATCACCCTGCACTGGACGCTCCTTAGCGCTCCTTTGTCGGCCTGTCCCGCATCAGATAGCAAAACAAAAGCTGCCGCTGCTACGGAAACCAGCTTATATCATCACCGGGGAGAGACCTTTCTTTTCCATCATCATGCCATCTTATCTTATTGGTAGTCTTTAAAATGAACTTTTGGGATTTTTCAAATGGCTTTTTTGTGTATATATTATATATATATACACCGTATACACACACACACACACACACACACACACACACACACACACACACACACACACACACACATATCACAGTACAGCAAAATGCTGTTTGGGATTATAAATAAAATGAGGCCATTTTAACTACAATATGGAGACCCTTACGGACTCCCTTTATGGTTCAATTGGATGCTTTTCACCCACTACAACCATGATGGCCACACATCATTATTTTCTCCTCTCGTTGAATTATTAGCTGTGTGTGTGTGTGTGTGTGTGTGTGTGTGTGTGTGCGCGCATACACGGGGTCTCAGTGTGGCTGATACCGCCGACACAAAGGCGAGTAAAAAAAAAAAAAAGATGCCCCACCACCCTTCTTTTAAGACAGCAGCACCTAGTTTTACGAATGGCGCTGAAAACGAAATGAAATGCGTCTAATATGCGGGAGTGGCGAGCGAGGCGGCCGGAGTGAGAGGGTGTTTCATCTGCGCTAGCGGAGCTTAGCGCAGCTTTGATGTGAGGGCTCTCATGCAGTGAGCCGGGGGCTTTGGGCGAGGGGGGGAAAAGGGCAGCACTTGACAGGTACAAAGCATGGCTGATAGGTGTCACGGATGAGGACAGCGGACGGTGCGGTTGTGTGAATTTTTAGGCTAGCAGAATGGTCATGGTACAGAATGGGAGCCTTTTAATACATCCCAACGCATGTGTCCATTTAAAATGCCCCTTATACTTTTCTACTTTTGTCAAGGGGGGGTCGTGTTTGGATCGGGGCAAGGGGCGCTCCCTTTTTCTCGAACAGCTTTCACTTCCTTGATTCCGCAATGCGCAGGGCCTGATTCGCTGCTGAGACTTGACTGACAATGGGGAAAGGGTCACTCAGCGTTGCATACCCAATAGGAGAAGGCAGAGGGGAGGGATCGAGACCTGAATGAGACACAATGACTGACAAAAAGACAATTTGGGTGTGTGTGGTTGTAGTCCAGAGGCTGGATTGACATATTCTGATGGCAAAAACTTAAATAGGCAGGACAGTTAAATAGTACCAAAGAAGCTCAGAACCAATAAGTACTTCATCAGCTTTTGCTCTGCAACAGGGCCACCCTGCTTTGTATGACCTTGACTGTACACACATTTTTTTCCTTTTTTCTTCCATCCAGTCAATCCCTCTCATTTCGACCCACCCCTCTCCTTTTTTAGCTGACATACCACACAGATCGCACAGTGCTGTCCCGTTTAGTCACGGCGCCCCCTTTTTCATGACAACACAGCACCCCACTAACCCGAGACCCTTCTATGTTTCTCAAAGAACGCAGGGGCATCAGAGTACTTCACTGTACCGCAGGGGTGATGAGAAGACGTGTGGATCTTAGGGGGGGATGTGAGAGGATATGAGATGGGACTGTCATCAGCCTGTCAGGACAAAATCCATCATCCTCTTGATAAATATGAATGCCCAGAGGGGGCCCGTCAAAGAGCACCTAAACTCTACTCAATATTATTATCTCACAGTTTTACACAAAAAGGCAAAAAAAAAAAAACGCTGACAAGAGAAAGCACAAGGAGCTGATATTACAATAACCATACATGGTCAGCAGGAAAAATCAATATGCGTTCATAATTATACACTATATTAGGAACAGCTGTATTGTGTAGTCAGATATAATGGCATAAAAGCTCTAATTTCAAATGGCTTTTTCTGGTTTATTTTCACGTCTTCATACGTTAGCTTGACAAAGAAAGAAAACATTAAACCCGCTTATTCATCACTTAAGTGTTTTAATTAATGCTACTTTTTAAAAAATGTTCATGTCAAAAGGTTTTGTTCATTTGTATGTTACAAACCTTAAAATGTTACTTAAAAAACAAATAACACGCTCTATTCGACCCCACTCCCGACGACCAATCACGGCTTGCCTGTTTTCTGAGTTTAAACATGTGACATCTGCAAGCCGAGCCGTGATTGGCTGCTACCTGAGCCCCAAAGTACTGTGATGTCATTGTCAGTGAAGAGCAAGTGACAAAATGGCCGCCCCCTGAGCTGACGAAAGACGGGCGGATTTTGCTGTTAAATTACTATTCCAAAAATATCATAGTATTTATATTGTTACAATATTAATCAGAATGCCGCGTTGAGACTCTTAAGAGAGTATAAATAAAATGTTTGACTTGTCTTTCCCTTTAAAATATTCCCTATCCAGTTAACGGAGCTTTTACGATAACAACAGTTTGACGCGGAACACGTGTTTCTATATTTGGGCATATAAACACACACCAAAAAGAAAAAAATACAGTTCTTTATCATTCAGAGTGCATCTTAGTGGACACCGACAGCATATTCAACTGAATCACATTGGATCACAACTTAAGAAGGAGAAGCCATTCTTGACACATGCTGAGATCTCAAGTATATGTCAAACTGGACTTGTACAAGCAAAACCATCTCAATAAAATAGCGCCTTCTCGTCATCCATTTTCCACGCTACTTATCCTTTTTAGGGTGCTTTTCATCGTCTGTCCTCTAATTTTGCACCTCCTACATTTAGCTCAGATTTAATGATCTTTCAATTCAAGTTCAAAGGATACAGTCATTGTTTGCGCTCACATGAAACTTAATAAGAAAGGGCGATAATGATGAACTTTCTCTTGATCTTAATGAGCACAAATAGTTTAGGTTAGAATTAGACGCGAACCGTCGAGTAGCTTGTGCGGGTAATAAGACGCAGGGTTTTTAACCTTGGCACGGATGTCTGGGCTCATTTAGAAATTGTTTATATGTGGAGCTGAATATTTATAAACGAGTTCAAAGTGGAACAGTGGGGTGGAGGAAGTGAAGAGAATAGCACAGTTTCTGATCCCCATGCATCAGCTTCTTTTCATGCGCGCATTTACATTTCTGTCTTTCGGTTTGCCGTCTCGCTACAGCCGACCTTTCTATTTTCAGCACCTTTGTGAAAGGAAACAGAAGTTGAAATGACACGCGCAAAAACGTACTCCAGTACCTCGCTCGTGACGAGCGCCTCGGCCGGTTTGGGTTTTTCTTTTCCTCGCACACAAGGAAGAAGAGAAGAGCACCCACATGGACACAGCACACCCGCACAATATACGCTGGCACGGACAAAATTGTGGTGCCTGCTTCATCTGCTCTCAGCGCCATGCATTAGGGA
>NW_017806076.1:941902-948564 GCF_001891065.2 Hippocampus comes
GCTGCGAGGCTTGTGGGGGTGGATGTAGCATTAATCACCGTCCAGGTGGAAATTGTCAGAGCTATCGATTGTGCAAGTAAATGTTACCAGAGTCATTTGTCAACTTTTTTTTTGCTTGTCTTTAGCAAAGATACAACAGTGAATGTAAACTCACAACACTGAAGTTTCGAGGTTCAGTTTTACCAAGTAAAACAGTCTCCATTGTCGATTTAACAAATCGTTCGCCTAAGTCAATGTTTTCATGTGTTTGGAAACCAAGAAAAACAAGTGTCCAGTTGCCTGGATTCAACCTTGATGGATTATGATTTGGAGGATTGAGAATCTATACTGACCAATATTTTTTGATTTTTTTTCATCATAGTTATTTCATTTTGACTTTGGTTTGTTAAATTTAGTTAGTTTAAAATAGATACTGTATAATAGCATGTTTGTTAGTTTTTATGATGTTTTTTTTTGGTAAATGATTAGTTTCAACTGAATTTTAAACAATTTAGTATTAGTTTTAGTTTTTTTTAATCTGCAATCCCCAACTGGCTGCTTGAATTTGCGTCTTTTCGTCAAGTAACATCAAATGAAATACATTTAAAATCAACCCCAACAGCTCATGTATGAAATTCACTGACAAAGACGAAAAATAACAATATTTTCACTCCCATTAAAATTAGTTGTAGCTAGTTTCATAAACATTACATTGTTTTAGTTGGTTTACGCTTTTCACTCACGCTTTTCTTTTATTTCAGGAGAGAAAACGTTTTTTCCCCCACGAGAATTTTAGTTGTAGCTGTGGGTTTTTTTTTTTTTTTTGGAAAGCACAATGGCATTTTTAAGTAATATCGCAACAGGAAGCTAATAATGACCGGATACAACTATGCCATTAAACTAGCAAAATGACATATGCTTTCCTTATAGGGTCCAATCGAAACACAATTTTGAGCTACATCAAAAGTTCTTTCTTTGAGAAAGATAATATTTAATGACAGGATAAGGGTGATAGAAGACGAAAGGAAGGATGGATAGCTCGTGCAATTCTTAAAGACAGCGCGACCACAATGTTAGCCATACTGTAAAATTATTTCCACTCTCTCTCTCTCTCTCTCTCTCGCTCAAATTGGGCATCTCAACAAAGATATGTCAAATCAGTAAGTGTCATCCATTACCCATTCGATGAGCAAAATGAAACGTCCCGTGAACAGATGTTTTGAAAAGCGGCGCCTTTCAAGAGATGTTAGCGAAGCCAAAGCGTCAAACAGATGAAGGCTTTCGACAACTGCGCTATTTCTTGAGCATATTACGACATCCATTTTTGAATCCAAAGTTAACACATATTTCCAGAAGAGTTCAATCAAAGAGTATAAAACCTTCGTGATTGCCACAATATGGGATGCGGGAAGACGACAAGAGCCCAAAGCTGGAAAGCTGTGGGGAAATAAAGGCAGGAGGCTTATTCTGACGCCGTTAGCATTTTGATTTATAAATTCTATATTGTCTCCCCTAAGCATACACATGTATTTTTAATGAGGGCACAGAGAGATATAGATCACGGAGTGATAGGTGTGTCCCTGCCCTCCTGCCTAACTAGTTAATGTATAAATCAAGGAAAGAAGGCAGAAAAAAGGGGAGGCAAAGAGGCTACAAAAAAAAAGAAAAAAGAAAAACGGAGCAAAACAGGAATAAAACCCAGCTGAAGGCTACTTAACTGTGCGCCGATTCAACATATCTGAGGGAATGTCAAACTAAAGAGTTTCTTCTCATGAAGATCTAATTGCATTTTGATCACCAGGTATTTTTTGCATTTCTTCAGACCCAGCTGAAGGCTACTTAACTGTGCGCTGATTCAACATATCTGAGGGAATGTCAAACTAAAGAGTTTCTTCTCATGAAGATCTAATTGCATTTTGATCACCAGGTATTTTTTGCATTTCTTGAGCAACTGTATTTATCTGTTCATCTGAAAAATAATATGACGAAGCACTCTGAAATGATGCCCAACGACAGCGTTTGCATTACACAAATCACATTTACAGTTGTAAAGGGTTACGGGCAGGACTGGGAATTTTTTTTCTCATGACTGGAGAACAATTACAGGAGCAACGGCGCTCGGATTTGTGACTGATTGAAGAACCCTACACTGCAATGTTTGTCCAATTACTTCATTTTCAACAGATAGTATTATTTCAAAGGACAAAATATGACAAACGTGATTTCTCCCAAAAAGGCCACAACATCAAGCTAACTTGCACTTTACCAACGGCCATCATGCGAGAATTATTTTACATGCATTTTAGTGTGTATGTTATTTAGTCAGTAATTCCTCATTTCAAAATGTTTGGCCAGCACGCTGTAGTGGCAAAAAAAAAAAATATATATACCAATAATCTGAATAGTTTTGATGAAGACTGAGCCGGACACTGTCGTGTCCACCGTATTAATCTGAGTGAACATCACAGGAATACTTTGACCTCCCCAGGGCAAAGGTCCGAGAGGAATCCCTTCACCCTTGCCCTGTTATTGTAACCTAAGAAAGAGGAAACTGGTGGTCCTGCTGACAACCTCGACTGTCGGCCGCTACGTGTGAGGTGTGTCGGGGTTGAAGATTAAGCTAACTGCATCCTTATGCAATTACTTTGATCACTGTAAACATGCATTTCTATTTTGGAAGGAATCCTACACTGCCACGCACACGCGCACAAGCATATACAAGCACACACACACACACACACACACACACACACACAGAGTCCGAGAGAGAGTGACCTCTGTCTAAGTGGATCTGCACCACAGGTCCTTGAGGTTGCCACAGCCAATCACAAGCTGTGTTTGAAGTGTGAAGGGTAAACACCGAGGCTGCTCTATCCTGTCATTTACTCTGCTTATTTTCACAGGATGCAACCTTACAAAAAGAGGTAGTGCAGAATATCTGTGTGTGTGCGTGTGTGTGTGTGTGTTCAAGCACATTTTCAAAATTGTCATTACCACATGCCCGGGTTTACGCATCACAGCACACACATGGAGCTACGCATGTACGCTGGAATCTCCTTCATCCTTTCCCCATAGGCCAAATGGACAAATCCATACTATGGTAAGTTTAAAAAAAAAAAAGCTTGGACCAGTAGACATTTTCCTATTAACCCAACTCAGGCTTCAAAAAACAGTTGAAAGCAATTAAGCATGAACAGCAGCTGTAAAACACATCGTCGCTTTCTTTTTCACACAGGGTCCCTTCAACCCCGCCATTACCACACTCCCCTGTAGAAGGTTCTTTCAAATCGACTTTTTTTTTTCCTTTAAAGACCACCTGTTGTCTATTATTTTTACATACCGCTTTTCCCATAAATCATAACCGAAGGTAATTAATCAAGTTGTCAAAACAAGGCCCGGAGGTCACCTGGAAGGGTCGGAGGTGGTTGAGGGGCCAACGGAGGTCAGGGTCACACCGCATTCCTCATTATCAAGTTGGGATAGGAGCAAAGCGAAGCGAAAGCAGATGAGGGGGCCAAAGAGACACACACACAGGGAAGGAAAGGGAGGACTGGACAAAGGAAACGTGAAAGAGGCTGTCAAGACGCCTGCAAATAAAGAAACGGGGGGTGCAATCAATTTTGAGAAAAGGGAGACGTCACTATAAGCAGGTGAAAAAAAAAAAAAAAAGAACAAAAGAAATCTACAAGCTGTTTCTACTGTATGGACCCGAAATTGGCAGCAGGGCGGAGAAAAGAAAGCAGCAGGATGGTTTGGGGAGAAAATAGGAAATCAGCTGTGGAAGTATAATTCTTATCTTGTCCTGCTGTGTAGTATGTGTGTGTGCGTGCGTGTGTGCGCGTGTGATGAGGCATACTGATAACTTTCTCTCCAGAGTGGGTATCTGTGTCTCAGTGGGTAGGCAGCCGGTTCAGAGACACCCGGGCCGGGCCACGGGTCGAGAGTGGCATGTGACGGACTCCATAGTACACAGCCTGCTGATTAGATCACGCCGATTGGGCCGCAACACAAAGATGCGGCCGAAAAACATTCCCACAGGTCGGCGGAGGGAATCAGCCGCAACATAAGGTACACCTGTGCAATAGCTACCTTGACAAATATATTGATGGGTCTTCAATGTCAACATTCACAGACGTGGACTTTTCTATCATCATGTTCGAAGCAGGTAGTTGAAACCAATTATCATCACTTACTGTCATCCCGCTTTATTTTGTTATATTAAGTCTTTATTTCGAATAGGTTGGGCCAATATGTTCAGGATAAAAAAGGAAAAAAAAGAAAAAAAAAGGAAACTAGCAGCAGAGTTGACAGACAAATGAGGTGATACGGAAAAAAGATTGCGGGGGAAAAAAAAACGAGAACAATTTAAAAAGTGCAAATGCGCTAAACTGCTCACGCTTACCTTCATATGGCACCCCCCCCACCCCATCCCCGCTCCCCCCCGCTTCCTGCCTTGAATTCTCAGGCGTGGCTCGCTCTATCAAAAACATCACTCTTGAACGCGGTGCCGACCATTGCGCAAAATTAGCTGTCACCCTCTCCTCAAAATCTTTGTTAATCTTGTTTCCAGTGTTTGCGGATTTATCAGCACATGCATCAATGTCAGCTGCTTGGTTACTGAGACGCACTACTTGGGAGGAGATATAATTAAAAACGTTCGGTGTGTGTGAATGTGTGTGTATATGTAAGGGGGGCACGGGGGGGGGGGGGGGCGGGGAGAGGAAGGTGAAGTCTTTCTCTCGTCTCTTAGCTTCACTCGTGTGATACAAAGAGTCCTAAGTGACGTTCTTCACATCACCTAAAACCCCCTCACGGACCTTCTTTCATCAAATGTGGCTTTGGTGTCATCAAAAATTGATATTATTCAAGCGGCATCTCGATTCAAAGAAACCCAAAAGGTAAATGCATCCGAGTTATATGTGGAACATACGATCCAACTCAAGAGCAACTCTGTGGCAACGGTTACTATATTTTTTCACAACTACAAAAGTAAAAATATTGTTCAGTAAATGTATCTCACTGTTGGCAGGCCAAAAACTGTCATGTCCAAATTTCTTTTTTTTTTCTATACCCTATGGTCAGTGCCCATGTGGTTCTGTCATTTGCTAAATTATTAACCAATCAAAATGTGTTGAAAACGGCTCGCAATGTTAATGGCTCAACAAACATGGCGAACGCAAACGCCGTTGAAAATGTTGCATTAAATGGAAACATAAGATCACAAATGGGGTGTTGCTGACAGGTCACGGAAAACCGTAGCACACTCAGCGGCGGACTTCGGGGCTACGTGGACAGAAGTGAGGCCGCAGTCTTAACATTCTGTGGAAGAAAGATCACAGGACAGGCTGTGAGTGTGAATCCAATCGAGTCACACATGGCTGTTTATGTCAACTGGCAGGCTGTTACGCAATCCATAAAGTCAAAAAAAGACATGCATTTAAAAAAAAACAAACAGAGTCAAACATGGTTTGCTGAACTGGTAGGTGCTCGAGGTTTACTTGAAAGCGCGTGAAATTGTTGAGGGCTCAGTGATGAGATTCTTGGAATGCAAAATGCTCTGCTGCTGCTTGTACAAAACGAGTCCTAGTCCAGCGCCGTGACAGACTTGCTTTTATTCCTCCAAATCATGCTAAGAAGCACAGATAATGATCTTGTCATTTTTTTCTTCCTTTTCAAGTCAGCAGGGGCACAACAATACTTCTTTTTCGACCTTGGGAGTTTGGCTTGCTCAGTAAGATAACCAAAAAGCCTTTTTACACTGTCTGATAAAATATGTCAGCGGCCCAAGCACGGCCTTCTTAGCCATGCCCCCCCCCCCACCCCCACACGCATATTTCTTCTCCCTTCCATCGAAACCTAAAGTGAGCTCTGGCAGGTTTGGCGGCGAGGTTGCGTCTTCCCCCCTCTTCATTAGTGAGAAAATGGACTCTGGTAAACGCTTGTTAAAGCCCTTACCTACACTCCCCCAGTTAATGGGAGTGATCCATTTGTGTCCGTTTCTGCCTGACAAGGCTTTACTGGAAGATTAATAGTGCGATGTCAGGCCACGGCCACCCTCTGTCCCGTTCTCATTTCCTTTCTTGTGGGACGCGCACATGCAATAATGGAGCTCTGTCTTTTGTTGTAACGCCCTGATTAGCCAGGGAAGAAAAAGGTGAAGGAACGTCAGGTTGGGGGGGAGGTAGAGGGGGTAGGGGCAAAAGTGGAGAGAGGAGAGATGGCGGGGGGAAATAAGATGAATATGGCTTTTGAGAATGTTTAAGGCTGTGAATTACAGTCACTTAACAATGGCATATTGATATGGTTATTAATTAATCTCGCTGAAAGGTTAAGTAAGACATAATGAATCATTTATGAATAATTCCTTGCGTTTAAATGCCGCTTTATCTTGGCATGATCCTGTGAGAGGTCTCGGAGCGAGGTGAGGATGGAAACGGTGTCGGAAAATAGGACAGAAACAGACAGGACAAGGCAACACCGAGGGGGTGGGGGGGGGGGGCGGGGGTGGCATATTGATATGGTTATTAATTAATCTCGCTGAAAGGTTAAGTAAGACATAATGAATCATTTATGAATAATTCCTTGCGTTTAAATGCCGCTTTATCTTGGCATGATCCTGTGAGAGGTCTCGGAGCGAGGTGAGGATGGAAACGGTGTCGGAAAATAGGACAGAAACAGACAGG
>NW_017806076.1:956084-961981 GCF_001891065.2 Hippocampus comes
GGGGGGCGGGGGACATAATAGAGACAGAAAAAAAAAACTAAAGAAAAGAGTGGGGTGAAGTCCTTAAAAGGGCCACCCAGGGTTCCGTCTATCAGCCGGCCGCCCCTCCTTGCCATCCTTCTTCGTTTTGGGGATGACACTGTCAAGTACTCCATCCTTTCATTGAGAGGGCAGGACAATCACTCTTAATAATTACACGGACATTCCCAGGAAGTCCTGTTCCTATCCTGGAAGAGCAATTCCACCGAGGAGAATCCCAAGGTGGAGCACTCTTGGAATTGTGCCCTACGAACGCAAACGTCTGGAGAGCCGTTTTAATTTTCCCACGCGCGTGCGTGCGTGTGTCCCATTAGAATATTGTTTGATGATTTCTCCGATGGGCACGGCAACAATCTGGTCAACACACAGGAACAGATACAGACATGAACCAACATCCCCCCCCCCCCCTCTCCTCGGAGTGGGCGCCCACAGAGAGAAGGGCAGTGCAGGGGATTGGGCCTGCTGGTGTCTCATTAAATTCGTGGGATTGTCTAATTGTCTTTTGTGGGCCGAAGAGAGACTAGTACATTATACTCATTGCAATTAACTCAACAAAAGATCTGAACCGCCCAGGCACTGGGGACAAGGCTGGCTAGGCAGGCGGGCTAGGCCAGACCAACCCCGTCCCCAGCCGGCCTATCGGTACCAACACAAACACACACCAGAGGGGTCGCGAAGAATGAAGGCGAGTGAAAACAAAAGGGAGTTGAGTCGGGTGAAGATCTCGGGATTGGCCAGATGTCAAAGTTGGGTGGGAGACTGCGGTGAGTCAAAAAGAGGGAGGAGGGTGTCTGTGCTCATTTAAGACGCACCTTTGTGCTGGACCTGTCTTGTTTACTGCACTACAGCTTAGCGGTGCGAGGGTCCCATTCAAGGTCCGGGCCTTTCAGAAGCCACTGAAGGAGCCCTTAAGCCCACTTAACTACCATTTTCACACACTCTGCTCGCTCTCCTCTTTGTCCTTGCCTCCATTACATCAAACGCAGGAACAAAGGCGGGGAACAGAAACTGGGCTTGGCAGAATGGCGCCCATAACAAATATTAATTTGAAAAGGTGTTGAAGAGTAGAATCCACTTTTATGCACAAGGACAACTTGGGATTTTTTTATTATTATTTTTTTCTACCTTTGGGGCAGGAGGAGGCAGTGGGTGTCTTTCTCTGGGGGGGGATGGGGGGGTGGCAATGAGCTTGGTTTTCAGGTGAAAGGGGAGGCTGAGGACCCGTTGCACAATTATCTAAGAATGAGGGGCTTGAGATGTGGCACACTGCTCAGGACTAAGAACTCAAGTTCAGAAACATGCACGCACACACACACTCAACCGCCTTGTTCCATAAAGGTCCAAACATCAGACATCATTCCCTTGCCGGTCTTGAGGTGGAGGGATAAAATAAATTAAACAAACACAGACGAGGTGCACACTGCAAAAAAGACAAACCCACAATTCCGCCAGCAAATTCGTAACTTGAGGATGGATCCATTTGCGGTGAAATGAAAACAAGTTAAAGCCTTAACGGTCCATTCCAATACTGAAGCGCTGCTGTATTTCGTTTGCCGAGCATCAAAAGAACGATGTCAATGTTGGATCCGATTTTGAAATAACAAACTCCACATTGGAGGACTCGGTGTATCCCGCCACCCAAAAATATACGCTCATTGCAAACCCCCGCCAGCAGATTACATTAGTAACGCTCACTGTCCACATTTTATGGTGTAAAAGGAAGTGACAAAAGGTTAAGGCAGAACATTCTTGTAATGCAAGCGTCTTAAATCGTTAGCATACGACATTTTGTCAATTCTTAACAGTTAATCCTGAACTTTGACCATTGGAATCTGCAGATTCTCAGCAATTAGTCGTGTATGTGTGTGTGTGTGTGTGTGTGTGTGTGTGCGCGCGCGTCAAATTCGAGGAAGTTCACTGAGGGCTTGCTAGACTACAAAAGGAGAAGGAAAATTAGAAAGAAACACACCTGTTGTTGTGTATCAATATTATGAGAGCCGTTGGAAGACAGAGAGCAGAAAAAAAATACATTAGCACAAACAAAACCAAACAAAAAAAAAAACAATGGTATTTTGAAATGAGGAGTTTGAAAGCCACGTGACGGAAGTGTTATTTGCTGGCCAGTAAATGGTTTTGTAAGACTGACCTTGAAGTGACTGGTGGAAAGATAATTATCTGAACAAGATGTAATCCACAGCCCACCGCTTTTATGGCTATTAGCTCAGAAAGGCAGGCAGGCAGGCACGCACACACACACGCACACACACACACGCACACACACGCACACACACACACACACACACACACACGGCGCAGGTGAAAGGCGCATGCGTTTCCCGTGGAACTCTGTGTTAATCGCATCACATGAGAAGGTAGGGTGAAAAGTTTATGCTGCAATTACTCGAGAGGAAAAAAAAAAAAAAGACCCCCCCCCCACCCCCACATGTGTTTTTAGACACACACAGACACACAGACTTCCCGAGGTCATGAAGTCACGGACAGGGTAGCGGCATGTTGAAAAGACCATCCTGTGGATGGAGACGCCGCGGTTCTAATCTGCAGGATACAAGCGCCACGGCCCGTCTCCAGCCGTCTGACATCGAGCAACGCTGCAGGTCGTCTTGCCGGTCACACCAACTCCGGGTTGACCCGCCACTCGCACT
Source organism: Hippocampus comes (assembly GCF_001891065.2). Taxonomy (NCBI): domain Eukaryota; kingdom Metazoa; phylum Chordata; class Actinopteri; order Syngnathiformes; family Syngnathidae; genus Hippocampus; species Hippocampus comes. The sequence goes on from NW_017806076.1 coordinate 958,787, forward strand.
CGGTGGGCTGGATCTGGCCCAGCTACTCTGGCTGACCCCGCAAAACACGCGGCCGACGTGGGCAAGTGCGGGGTGGGAAGCAGTGGACGGAGAAAGATGAAGTGAAAAAGGACACAGAGGTAGTCTCACCTGATTTTTTTTTTTTTTTTTTGAGGAGGGGAGAGGTGACAGTCTCATCACCGTGGGCCTGTTGATCTTCTCGCAACTTCGGTCAGGTACTTTGGGGATGATTTATTTTATTATTATTTCAACTGAACATTTAATTTCAATTTATTTGATAAATGAATTCTCACTGAAAAGATGGAATGGTGAAACCAGGTTCTTGAAACCTGATCCAAATTGAGTTATGGGTAATTTTTCACATGTAACATGTTCAGACGTCTGTGAAGGCTCAGTTGCAAATGTTTGTGCTGATGTAAGATTTCATTAGATTTTGCTTTATTTTTTTGGTCTGAGTGATATTCACATTTGGCTTCACGATGCAACAATGGAGCCTCAGTTCATGGCCTTCTCAACTCAAGTTTTTTTTTTTTTCATTCACGATGGTCGCGCTGTCAGACAACCAGATAAATATCAGATGCCACACTACCAGTCCGCTCCGACCCCAGTCACGGCGGTCTTCTGTCAAGATTTAGTTCATCGGCGCAGGTCGGTCGGTTGGGGAGGCAGGACAAGTAGCTGTCCAAGTCGTGTCGAAGGAGGCGCGACATGCATGGTGCATTTTGGATAGACCAGACTTTGGTCGTCATGATCACGAAGCATCCCAGATGCCAGACCGCCAATGGTTATGTCACATGACACGGGCTACGATGCGTCAAGACAACTCAAAATCGGTTTGTCTGTGACACGTCTGCCGGCTCAAAATTGGGTTACATTCGTGTAGTCCGACATCCGCAAGCCATCATCAAGGACAGAGCCACTTTGGTTCCAGACGGCAACCCTGTTCAAGCCCGTGAAGGTATTTTCTTACATTCTTAGAGTGGCAAAAGAAAGTATGCCAACTTGAATGGCTGGTCATACTTTAGCAATAAACGAAATGAAATTGACAAAAAAAGCCCAGAGAACATAACCTGGACTGACTTACTGACAGTATTCTGCCTCAGAATTCCTGTCTGTGTGACCATCGTGCTCTTTGGAAGACACCATCTCAAGACGGACTAAAAAAAACAAAACAGCCTTTCGAAAATGGCGGGAATGTCCCCTTAAAATCAAGGACGAGCTTACGATAAGTAGTCAGAATCAAGAGGTCGGAGCCGCGGTGACGTCACAGAAAGTGAATGGGCTGATTAATAATAGATTTCACATAAACGTCTAATAGGATGAAAAGGATTATGTTGAAGATCTTTTATATTAAAAAAAAAAAAAAAAAAAGGCCAGGAATTAAGTTTGCCATGACATCGAGGGGATTTTTTTTTTTCCAGGCCATTATTAAAACAGCGTAGCTCCTGACGACGAGGGTACGCTTAATACCCTGCATTACATTCCTGTAAAGTCTTTACAAGAAGTGTGTTATGGACTTTGGATAAGCCTTGTTGTCAAGGTACATTCTCGAGCATTGTTTGAAGTTTGGTTGAGAAGCAATCCATTTTTACACAAACTATTGGGACACAATATGATCTCAGAATCGTTGCAAAAAAGGAGGAGAAAGGAACTAAACTGTAAAATATCTCATCAGGTAGGAAATTGGAGTCACTCTCTGGAGGCATCGGTAGCTATGGACAATCCCCCGTTGTTACTTGGAGAACAATTATCGATTCAAGGACAAACAATAACATGCAAATTCGGACATTTCTTTTCATTCACACTTGGTCGCTAAGCGACTTGGGCATCACTTTCAAATCTAAGATCAATGCAATTGTGACAAAAAGTGCTGCTTAAAATGACGAATGTACTCTTCGAAATGTCAAATTCTGCTTAGCACAATTACATAAAAGAAACGTGAACACGAGATACGCTTGCGTTTGTGTGTGTGTGTGTGTGTGTGTGTGTGTGTGTGTGTGTGTGTGTGTGTGTGTGTGTACAAGACGCCAGTTAGAGAACATGAGGATGAAAGAGGAGAAGAAAAAAAAATTGCTCGGAGAGGATACCATCCTCGCATTGCATCTCTGGGGAAGAGAGGTGGGTGTTTCGATGACAAAGCCGTCTATTTCCATAGGCTCCCTGTGCCTGATCTCTTCTGGTCCCTCGGAGCCACGGCCTTGATCTGGGCAAACAGTATGTGTGTGTGTGTGTGTGTGTGTGTGTGCGGGCATGCGCGTGAGCTTGTGTGTCAGTGTGTGTGTGTGTGTGTGTGTGTGTGTGTGTGTGTGTGTGTGTGCCTGTGTGAGTGCATGTGCGTGCGTTTCTGCATTTATCTCCTCGCATCATTGCTGAGTTGATGCTCCTGAGCCCCAGCTGGTATGCAGTGCAACAATTTCTTACCCGCTCGCTCTCTTTGCCTCCCCGGCCTGAATACCGCGCAGGAGAATGAAGAACGCCGGCTAGCTCTAATGATCGCTAACCTCGCTGCATTTTAGCATTTAAGTGGGCATATGTTCCAAGGGAGATGGGAGAGTGTTTAAATATGGAGAGGTAGCCTGGAAGGAAATTGGGATGTGGGATAAATGATGAGAACATTGACCATGAAGATTCAAGGCTTGTAAAAAAAAAAAAAATGGACTCTATACGATGTGCAACAGACAGAGAGAGACAGTTAGATAGATAGATAGATAGATAGATAGATAGATAGATAGATAGATAGATAGATAGATAAAGAAATCCAACTGAGAGAGCAGGCTGAAGGCGCTCTCTCCTGACAGTATACTGCCACCTATCTCTGTGACACGGCATAGCAGTCCCTGCTGCTCACACATCTGTCCCAGAATCTGTTGCCCAAGTTTAGAGGAGCTGAGATCAGAGAGAGGGAAAATCAGGATAAAAGCCCCAAAGAGATTACATGAAGACAGTGACAGTTTTAGGGAGCCAGAGATGGGGAAGTGGGGAGAAGGAGGGGTGGGGAGGGCGGGGGGGTAATCAAAAGGTAGCATCTCAGCCCGGAGCAAACGGCTGCAAGCCTGCCAGTCCAGCCAAAGCCATTCTCTCGTCTTCCATCCCGCACATGAAAACAGCCAAACACACACATAAGCAAATTATTTTCAACATCAAACCAAACAATTTGGTGAACATGTGCACGCATGAGAAGATGTAAAAGTGCAA
>NW_017806076.1:962028-969677 GCF_001891065.2 Hippocampus comes
TTTAGGAATTCCCCGGCTTGGGGAAACGGGATGGCTCCTGGGCTGGGCTACCACCAGCCATGGTTCATATGCAGGTTCCAGTTCATCTGCAGTTCAAGCTTAACCTCATCTGTTTGAAGCGGCATCCCATCAGCTCAGGATCATGATTATTCAGGACCAGGAAGAGGAGTGCGGCGTGCTATCAATGCAACATCTGCCTTCTCCCTCCTTGTCTCTCTTTCTCTTTTTTTTTTTTTTTAAACAAGCAACTAAAACTCCTTTGAGTTAAAACTCCTTGCATCTAAATCTATGTTCTGACCCGATGTGTGAATCCAATCCCGAGTAACCGCTCTTTCTCAGTTTGACAAAAAGCATACAGCATACATCGAGTGGTTAATGAGTGAATTTGCTCTCCACTTTGCGTCTCAGTCCAATTCGGTGAAGTCTCTTAACTGACCAAAGGTGAGAATGGAGGTGTGAAAGTTTTTTTTGTCTATGAGTACCACGTGATTGACTGGCGACTAGCCCAGGGTGTGACCCCACTTCTGTCCCAGAGTCATTTGGGTCTGTTCTGCTTTGGAATACAGCAGAAGAAACCATGAGATGTAAATCCACTTTCAACAGCAATTGAGTTATCAAGAACCCGATTTGGGTCAAAATAGGACCGAACCGCTACTTGGTTCAATTTGAATAATCTTCTGTTGTTTTGTACAACACATTACATTAAAATAAATGTTTAAAAAAAATGTGGATCACTCCCTTTTTACACCCAAATTGCATTATTTTTTCAACAAACTGTTTTTAATGTGTACAAAAAAAAATGTCTTTGCATTCCATTCTTGTTGTTAAACAGAAATGACAGTTCTCTGTGTGACAATCTGAAATTTGTTTACATTTATCCTCTAATAGCACCAGAGCTGGTTTCTCACCAAAAGAGTGGCAAAAAGTGTTATGGATAGATAAGTTACAAATGTTTAAAAAAAAAAAGAAAAAAAAGAGCAAAATGCGTGTTCTAAACCCAACGGAACTGCCTGGTGGAAATGTTCTTCTAACATCCTCAAAAAGCAGCGATCGCCAAAGTCTTGGACATCATCGGTAAAAGCATGAGGGACTTCATACAAAGCAAGCAACACACGCCTTCATGCATCTGTTATCAGACTTTCTAGAAAACACAGCCTATTTTTACGCGGACCAAAAAAAAAAAAAAAAATCTCCACTGGCCTCCTCCACTTGTCTTTATTTTAATCTGCAGCAGAGGAGTTCACCAGGAAGTCAGCGGGGTATAGAAGAGTGGTGCCTCCGGCATCGCAAATCTACAGGGGATGGGGAGTGGGATGCTGCAGAATGAGAAACACGGCGTGGTGGAGGTAGGACAAATAATTTCAAATGTACCAACGAAATAGAGACCACAATTTGACACGAAGTACAAACTTGTCCTCAGAGAGAGAGAGAGAGAGAGAGAGAAAAAAGAGAAGAACAAGAGAACGAAAAAAAAGCGATCGAAGAAGAAGAACGAACTTGGAAAGCGTTTGTAAAGCTAATGAGATATCGCAACTAAAGTAGGGCAACAAAGGAAGTGTGATGGAGGAAGAGAAGACCCGGACGAGAAAAACAGACCCGATGGTGAGGAGCGCAAGCCAAGCAAAAGTGGCTTGAAATATTTAGACATCACGTTTTTTTTGTTTTTTAATTCTCATTTTCCTTAAGCTTCCATTGTTCCGGTATATGCCGCTTTTTGCAGACCACATGTGGAAAAAAAATGTCGTTCCAAATGCAATTGTTGACATTGCTGCGCATCCAGCCGTTATTTTGAGTCTCGGCGAGCGCGTGTGTTACAATGGCGCATCTCTCTAATTGCTGGTGTATTCGAGGGCCAGCTCTTTGATCTCGGGTTGTGCCGGGCCTCAGCACTCGCTGTGCAGGGTGGTCTCCCATCATGCTCGGCTGATCACAGACGCGGCTTCGCTATTGGCTGCCTGGCAGGTCCTCCCATCGGCCTCGCTGCAACACGCCTCTGACAACTTCATTATCAACCCTGCGATGCCGCGCCGCTCTGCTAGCAGCAGAAGGCTAGCGCCGGCACAACGGGGCGCGCAGCGGAGTGCTCCGATGCACAAATATATCCGAGTGTGAGCAGAGGACAAGGCGACGAGGAAATGGCAGGGGGGCAAACAAATGTGGTCGTGTTGTACTAAAATGAATGAGAAATTATGTTTTGCAACATGAAAAAAAAAGAAAAGGTGCAACATTTTCATCGCATTGTCTAATGATATTCATCTGTACATATGCATCCAATCAAGCAAAGAGGAATGCACATCGGTAAAAATTGCTTTGAGTGCGCCGCCCTCCCCAAGACTTTTTTTCTTCTGCAGCGTTTGTTGAATAGGTGTGATGGATTAAAATGGAAACCTGGCAGAACTTCTCAGATGGCAACAGCTTCCGTGTTAAACCATCTCAGCCAACTCTTTGGACCGATTTTTTCTTTTTTTTTCCAGGGGTGCTGAACAAGATGCATACTTGTAAAACTGGGGGGGCTGGGTGGAGGCTATATCTTATCCTCCTCTGCTCCACTTCTTTTTCTTTTCATCTCTCATTCATGAGCCCTTGGTGGTGCCCTTGGCATCGGGTATGTAAACTATCAATTCATACCATCACACACAGACTCAGGACTGGCATTATAAAACCCATCGCTCCGTCTGCATAATGAGCCCACAGTTTAAAGAAGTTATTTGAGAGGTGTGGAAAAGATTATTATTTAACAACGCTGAGACATATTTTATTCAAAGTGCATGTAAATGCCGTACGCGGCGTGTTGTTCAAGCTATCACCTTTGTGAGACTGTGTTCGCTGTTATTCCTCTTCAAAATAATTGGATTCCAGAAAGTCAATTTATGCTTCCATATCCTGCGTCATCATAGGGATGAAGTCGTTGCTGTTATTTCATGCCACTTCCTGCAGCCGCCACCTCTGGCGAAACTGCGCTCTTGGTTCTCCATTTCTAAAAAAACGTGCGATCCGAAAAGAACCAAGAGACACGTTTGATCTGAAAGAGACAAATATCGTGTAACTTCAGACGTGTAGTTGCTACAGCAATAATAACCGAAATGGAGTAGCGAAAGTACTCACGGAGCAATGACCGTTACAGCAATTGAGAGAGAGAGAGAGAGAGAGAGAGAGAGAGAGAGAGAGAGAGAGAGAGAGAGAGAGAGACAACAGTCTATGTTGAGAGTAAACAGATGGTGTACACAGCGTAAGGGAGACCAGGGACTCCCACCAAAACCTGCTTCAATGTGTCACCCACACTGCCCAGCTGAATCAACAAAATGCAAACACACACGCACACTTTGCCGATCGATTGGCAGGATGTTGGGACCCGTGGGAGTCTGTACACAGCAGGAGCAGGCACGCGTAGATCAAGCTGGTTGACAGCGCCTGACAGCTCCTTAGGTAGTCGTAGAGGAGGAATGCAGCTCCTTGTCTGGAAACTCTTAACAAATGACCCGGATTCATGCGGGTGAAAATACAGAAACTGCATCAAACTATTTGGACATCATCATCCAAAAGGAAAAGACCTGTCATTTGACCCCAGCCGACTTTGGGCGAAAGGCGGACTACACCCTGAACTGGTCGCCAGTCAGTCGCAGGGCACATATAGAGAGTAACAACCATTGGCGCCCACATTGACACCGTCACTGAGTGGAACCGATCCCGCGCTACCCGCACACCAGTCATGCAAGTGCACCACTACACCATCAGCGACCCAACCTCTGGCGAAACTGCGCTCTTGGTTCTCCATTTCTAAAAAAACGTGCGATCCGAAAAGAACCAAGAGACACGTTTGATCTGAAAGAGACAAATATCGTGTAACTTCAGACGTGTAGTTGCTACAGCAATAATAACCGAAATGGAGTAGCGAAAGTACTCACGGAGCAATGACCGTTACAGCAATTGAGAGAGAGAGAGAGAGAGAGAGAGAGAGAGAGAGAGAGAGAGAGAGAGAGAGAGAGAGAGAGACAACAGTCTATGTTGAGAGTAAACAGATGGTGTACACAGCGTAAGGGAGACCAGGGACTCCCACCAAAACCTGCTTCAATGTGTCACCCACACTGCCCAGCTGAATCAACAAAATGCAAACACACACGCACACTTTGCCGATCGATTGGCAGGATGTTGGGACCCGTGGGAGTCTGTACACAGCAGGAGCAGGCACGCGTAGATCAAGCTGGTTGACAGCGCCTGACAGCTCCTTAGGTAGTCGTAGAGGAGGAATGCAGCTCCTTGTCTGGAAACTCTTAACAAATGACCCGGATTCATGCGGGTGAAAATACAGAAACTGCATCAAACTATTTGGACATCATCATCCAAAAGGAAAAGACCTGTCATTTGACCCCAGCCGACTTTGGGCGAAAGGCGGACTACACCCTGAACTGGTCGCCAGTCAGTCGCAGGGCACATATAGAGAGTAACAACCATTGGCGCCCACATTGACACCGTCACTGAGTGGAACCGATCCCGCGCTACCCGCACACCAGTCATGCAAGTGCACCACTACACCATCAGCGACCCAAGCTCACAACGTCATAAATTGAAATGAGCGTGCTTTTTTTTTTTTTTTTGTGGGGGCTCGTGGTTAAATCCAACATTTGTCTTGATATTATCATCAATCATCAGCTCAAAACTGTGTGTTCAATATCCAAGGTTATCAAAACAACAAAAAAAAAAAACAGTGTGATGAATTGACTTTTTTTTTCCCATCAAGTGGTTGCAGGAAAAAAAAAAGGATCTGGATCCTGATATCCTTTTCAAGTTGGCTATACATCTACATAAAAATGTAACATAATCCAGATGATTCCATTGTGTGCACCCCTTTTAACAAAATAAAAGGGTGAAAATTCAACACACTATTTTTTTTCCCAGAGTACTCTGTGGCCGCAGTCAATGTTTGATGGACACTATTCACGGCCAATCTTGCTTACTGAATAAAATCAGGGTCTTTAATTATGTTTTTATATTTATTGTTTGGAGCTGAAGTACATAAAAAAAAAGAAGTCAATCCAAAAAGTATTACAAAGGGGACTCACATGGGCTTTTATCAGACGACCACAACTGAGCACAACCATTCCTTGTGCCCCATCCTCAGTTTCCGACACAAGTAGCATACCAACAGGCCTGCCTGCAGTGTTACTCAAGAGACAGAAGAGAAAAGGGTCAAGCGAAAGATATTAGGATTGAATACAGTATTGGCAGAGTGAAAGTCAGAAAGTGCGTGTTCGTGCACACCAGTCAAGTTGAATTCCGGACTTCGAGAGGCTGTAATTGCACTTGGTTGTAGCTTCGCATGTGTGCGTGCGTGTGTGTGTGTGTGTGTGTGTGTGTGTGTGTGTGTGTGTGTGTGTGTGTGTGTGTGTGTGTCAAGCCACAGGCAGACAAACTTAATTTAGCAGGCCCGGGTTTTTAACGCAGGCCCGAAGCCAGTCGCTGAGTTAGAACTGGACCAAAGGGACGGAAATTTACAGGCTCATTGGTCTCCAAATCCCCCTGAGATCTTCTTCCTCACCCTGAAGGGCACAAGAACTCATTTAGTCATTGATGACCACCACTGATCACATCCGTGTGGTCATATCATTCCTTCGGGCACTTCATTACAGTAAAGCTTTATGGAGCCCAAACTTTTTCCGCTCAACTTTCAAGACCTTGACAGACGACAGCCTAAAAAGAAAAGCAGGTATGGGGGCGGTGTGGGGGGGTGTGGGGGAAATCATTCAGCTGTCATTGACTAAACTTCTGACATGGTTTTTGGAAGTGACTGCTAACATGTCCAACGTGTTTCTGAGGATGTACTTTTTGAGTGTACACACGTCTCGAGTGTACACACTGCATCCCCATGTGGTAATTCTGTGGCATCTGCGCTTACAATTTTTTTTTTTTTTTTGCTGTCGCAGATAAACTCTCAGAACTAGCAAGAGCCTTGATTCGCCGCTTTATATGGGAATACACGCCTCAGGATCTAAAACAACAAAAACCGCTTTGGATTACAACGCGCCGAACAATCAAAGCCACCCACCGAATTTCCGCGAGTCTGCTATACAATCTGTTTGGTTATGTAATTAATAAATATTGCATCTACGACAAGAATATCAATTATGAACGATGGGTGGCGTAAGTAGCCTGAAGCGAAAGATTGCACATGTGACAATCAAAGTTAACAGAATGAGGCATGCGTGTTTGCACGGGGGAGCGGGATGTATTGCGCACACACTTCCCGCTGTCACTCCGTGCCACTCTGTTATGTGTGTGTGTGTGTGTGTGTGTGTGTGTGTGTGTGTGTGTGTATGTGTGTGTGTGTGTGTGTGTGTGTGTGTGTGTGATCTTATTCTGTGAGGTAATAGGCAGTCAGCTTCACAGCCAGAGCATGACCTAGAAAGTGAAACCACACGTCAAGGGACAAAATGCGTCACATGGGCTCAATCACTTCCTCTCTCTCTCTCAAGAAAGTGAAAAGGAGACAAGGAAAGGGAGGAAGAGGATCGATGTGAGGGGCGGTGACGTTTTGGGGAGCTAATGAAGTCATTTCAAATAGGTACAGAGGGTACCTGTATGCAATCTAGCTAAAGCAAAAGGTTGATGAGACTCCACGAGGCGCTGGGCTAACTAAGGCAAAGAAAGCAAATAAAAACAGGCAACAAGGTGAAGGAAGGCACGAGGAAAATAGCAATGTAGATTTTTTTTTCATTATTTATTACGTTACATCTTGTTTTATGGATGGAATGTTTAAATTGGGCGGCACGGTGGACAACTGGTTAGCACACTGGCCTCACAGTGCAGAGGTGCAAGGTTCAATTCCGGCTCCGGCGTTCCTGTGTGGAGTTTGCATGTTCTCCCTGTACCTGAATGGGTTTTCTCTGGGCACTGCGTTTTCCTCCCACATTCCAAAAAACATTCATGACAGGTTTATGGAACACTCTAAATTCTCCTAAGGTGTGCGTGTGAGCGCAAATGGTTGTTCGTCGATGTGCGCCATGCGATTGGCTGGCAACCAGTTCAGGGTGTCCCCCGCCTGCTGCCCCTGTGAGGATAAAATGGATCGTTGGATGCTAGACTGTCCAATGTTAATGTTCATATGTGTGTGTGTGTGTGTGTGTGTGTGTGTGTGTGTGTGTGTGTGTGTATATATATGTACGACCATATATGTACGACCAGTGTTTTGGTTTCCCTTCACAGCCACACATGAGACAGAAAACACATGTGAGGGTTTTATGCACTAACATGCAGGCCCTCTCCAGGGGCATGCTGCCGACACCAGTGACTGAAATGGGTCACACACACACACACACACACACACACACCCCCCCCCCCCCACCCACACCCACACACACACACACACACACACACACACACACACACACACACACACAGAGTCAAGACTGCAGCATTGGCAGCGTGGTGAGGGCAAACGGGGGGCTGGATGTGGAGTGATCAGGTTTTTCTAGGCCAGGTCTCCTGACAATGCACCACTGTCTCGTGTGGCGGGCTAAAGGATAAAGGCTGTGTTTTGGCCTGACATTACGGCTATGCGTTCCAGACGTACGCAAACACACACACACACACACACACACACACACACACACACACACACACACACACACACACACACACACACACACACACAC
>NW_017806076.1:971467-971617 GCF_001891065.2 Hippocampus comes
GCCATGCGATTGGCTGGCAACCAGTTCAGGGTGCCCCCCGCCTGCTGCCCCTGTGAGGATAAAATGGATCGTTGGATGCTAGACTGTCCAATGTTAATGTTCATATGTGTGTGGGTGTGTGTGTGTGTGTGTGTGTGTGTGTGTGTGTGG
>NW_017806076.1:972077-1005556 GCF_001891065.2 Hippocampus comes
ACACACACACACACACACACACACACACACACACACACACACACACAATACTAAACACATCCAGTATCTAATATCTCACAATAATATGCTTGGCAATGTGTGAACAATGGCACAAAACACTGAAATGCAGCGGTGGCCAAGGAGGCTTAGGGCACGTTCAAGACCCCCGGAATTGGATTCATCTGTTCTTTTTCCATTGCTGCTATAATAAAGCTGCAGATCTTCTCTGCAGCCTGTGGAGAGAGAGATAGATCAGCTTGTGGACTTCAAAGAGGTTGCAACTAGGTCACCACAAGCCACTGCAGTCATCCAGAGCACGGCTTTGGGTCTGAGACATTGCTCCTCGCTCTTTCACCTCCCCCTCCTCTTCGCGTGGTATTTCGTGGTGCAGTCGACAGTTGACCGAGAGTCATGATTTAAGAAGTGAATATTTACATAACCAACCAGATTATGAAGATGAATTAAATGTGTACCAAAAAGTCAAACGTTTTTCCACCCATACGTCTTCAGCTTACAAACCACCAATATCCAAGGCTCCCAATGTTTTATTGCCGGCATACTCACTCCAATTTTGTTTGAATCGATCATAACTTGATAAAAGTTCATTTCAGGACACGTATCATGCTCACTCGAGGCGAAAGAAAGAATCCTTGATCTGGCTCACATCGGGTAGTTGATGCCCTTTGGGTGATTAGCCAAAGAAGCGGCCCGAGAGACCAACTACAAACTAGAACCCTAGAAAGAGAAGAAGGAAAAAAAATGAAAGAATAAGAAGAATTCAGATGGGAGAGGGAGGGAGAGAGAGGGGTGGGGGGGGTGTTGAGCAAGGTCAAAATGAACAGATAGCTGTAGGGCCACGTTACCTTTGACAACATTGAGCAAAAACTCAACTCACAGGAGAAAAGAAAGGAACGGCCAACAAGTTAGGAGGAATACAGAAAGGGGGAGCGCAGCAAGGTGCGCTTTGACAGTTGGACGTTTGGAGGAGAAATTGGGCTGAATAAATTGATCTAAATATTCTTTCTTTGGGTTGAGTGTTTGCTCTGCTGCAGTTGTATTATGTGTGTTTTGGTTTTTTTTTGGAAGGTAGTGCGAATGTGTGTGTTTTGCCACTGCACTCGCGTCGGCTTCTTGTGCGCGCTCAGAGCTACGGATGACATTCGTTTGACTGACATCGGGGGCGACAGCCGCACAGTGGCATATGGTAACTGCCTGCTAACTGCTAAAACTTGACATCAGCGCAAACAAGTCAGCCAGGCATGGCATCGCCTGCTCCTGAGAGGGTTAAGGGAAAGGCTGTCAGCATACGGCAGGAAAATAACACCTATCGCCGGCATCGTCATACCTGAGAAAAGGGGGGAAGGAGCCAGACCAAATGCGCGGGTTGGGGCTGAATCAGGTAATGAGCAGATGACAAGCTACGAGGGAAAAGAGCTGGCAACGAGCAGATTGTCAAACTTGTCAGTATTTTACTGCGCAAGACAAACAATCAAAAGATTTATTTTGAAAGGTTACAGATGCATTTTGTATTCGCCTGATGAATAACCCCACCCCTTTTAATACTTGACAAAACACTTAACACTCACATTTAAACTTGCCGATGATTGACGAGTTGCGTTACTAAGGGGAGCGTCTGTCCTTGAATGCCTTCAAAGCTTCAGTGAAAGGATATCTACTCAATACAGTAGGCCCCCAACCCAGAGGTTTTCCTGATCCGAGCCATCTTTTGGCAAATTTTTTAACCTCGACTTGCAAGCAAAATTTTACATTTCAACTATGCATGGCGGCACTGAACGAAACTCGCCTCATTTTACAATAAGCAGTGGTTTGGCAGATAGCGAAAAATTCATTCAAACTCCCGGTGGAGGTTTACTGTCAGAATAAACATTAAATAAAGAGAATTACAAAAACCAAAACAATTAACCACATGCTGTAGCAAATGCCATATACTGGCTCATGAATAGCATCAGTGTCCGATTGTTCAAATCCTTTAAGAAACGGATATTATGTAGATGATTATGCACATGTAGACAGGTAATCAAACAATACTCCTAGCGTATATTCTTTATCCTCAGCAAGGAATGACTAACATTCCCTGTACATCCAAATCCATATATGTTACTTTAATGCTTCTAAGATAAGATAAGATAAGATATCCTTGGGCCAAGTGGTGCATATCCTCAGAAGCAGCACAAGATCCATTGAAATGGGGCAAAAAATACACAAAAACTGTTTAACTTTTTCCATCGTGTGCAATTTTTATTCAGAAACCCCCTATTGCACTGAGCAGCGAACATTTGCGACTGTTGACGAAGGGAGCAAAAAGTTACTTTTTTTTTGTATTACCTGAATGACTACTCCTGAAATTGACCTTTACCTGTGAATGGCAACCCGTCTTTTGTGTAAGCGTATCGATGTTGGATCACAAGTTGAAGTTGACTCACAAATTTGCCTGCTTCCCGTGTAGCATGAGAGACAACATCTTTGCTAAATGTAACAAATAATTCAGAGTGCTAAAGGACTGGAAATTGCTCCAAACATTGAAACTTGCTTTAACGCTGTGCTTCCGATTTCCAGGGAAACGCAAAGCCTGCTTCGAGTATTCATTTTCATTCCTAACCAAAGAGCTGACACTAAAACTATTAACAGAAAGATTTGTTGTGTTGTTTGCCTCAAAACCCTGCGTGCCCCTCCAGGACCTTGGTAACCTCTATTTAAGTACGGAGTTTCCGCTCATCGATCAAAGTGTGCCACACACAGTCCGAGAGCATGAGTGTACAGCAGGGTTCAACTATGACCCGAGAGATGCTCAGTGGCTGATTGTGTAAGCTTGCGTGCGTGTGTGTGCGTGTGTGTGTACTGGAGTGTAAATGCACAAGGGGGATAACCTATCTGCTCACCACTAGCTCCTCACAAAACTCAATTTCCCCCCGGAACATCCACAGCTAAGCACTTTTAACCTCTACAAACCTGCGGTGATGGAAGGTACGTGTCAACTTTACAAGGGAGCCAAGCACACACACCAACGCGCACGCATGCCGCAGCACAAGCTGACAAATTGCGCAAGTGATTGTGGTGGATTTTTAATGTGCGAGTACTTTTTTTTTCTTTTTTTTTTTTTTGGGTTAGCGTGTTGGCCGTAGACAAGCGTTCCCAAGGAGAGAGTGAAGAGGCATCCAGCACACACAGCCTGGGGCCCTCTGGAGGAAAGACTAAACAAGACCTTCCCATTGGGACACACACACACTGCCTCCAGCTGCAAATGACCTACTAGTACCCACTTCACATACTGTACACACACACACTGAAAAGACACTATGATAGATTTTATTTTCATTTCAAGAGGGAAAAAGTATCATGTGGGTTAATAAACATGTACTCCGTTATTATGTTCCATGATTAGATCAAATTATCTTCTCTTTAAGTGCTGGTTAACAGCATCCTCCTCCCCAGGGCTCCATATTTGAGCAGGCTGAACACCACAAACTCTGAAGCTGTTGAGTTTTTGCACATTTCATTGAAACTTCAACTGGTCGGTCATCCAAGAAGAGCAGGGACTCTTCTATAACCTGTTCTGCAAAGTGGTCGAGGGTCTCATTAAATCGATTAAAAGCTGTGTTGTAATATAGTTGACCTGGTAACCTATGTCAAGTCTGTCTGTTTTTTGTTTTCAGCCGCAGCTGGAGTGAAGGGCGTTTCCCTCCAGCAGGCACACCTGTTCAAGGCTGCCAAGTATTTACAGACTGCCAAGCTGCCCTGTCTCTTGTCAGATTATTCTCGGAAAACTGGAAGACAGCGCTACTTATATTTTGAAACGAGAGTGCTGAAAACAGCCCTCTCTCAGCTTCCAGAGTTGCTCATTAGCCACCAAATGTGACATTTTCACAACTTCATGACACATTTTACACCATGTTATAATTACACGCAAAATGTATGCTGCGCCATAAATTTTAAACAAACCAAATATGCGTTTGTCTCAAACATCAGATTCTTAGGGTGCTTTTGACAAAGTACATCAATAAATTTAAGCTTGCCAGATATGTGAGAAATACCACTAAAGAGTAAACAATAACCAAGGAGGCCAATCCACATTGACAGAAATAACTGCTACAAAATGCCTACATTGTGTTGAGAAAACACGTCAAATATATTGCTAAAATTGCGATAATGTTCTAAACGTTAGTGTGCTGGAGGGAGCCTGAGGATGTACATATCTTCTTGATATCATCCTCTGACTGTCAAACAAAGGCTCCCCGCCAAGAAAAACTCCCACAATCAATATGCTGCCTGCTACAAGGTGTACGTATAAACGCATACGCACACAAACGCAACGGGGATGGTGTACAAAAACCAAAGCACAATCAGCTGCGCGCTCATGCAGCCTCGCACTGCAAGTGCACATGCACAGAAACTGTCACGCGTGCTAGAAAACACTTAATATGCAAATGTTTTGTTGTTGTTGTTTTTTTTTTTTTTTTTTACAACAGGGACAGCATTTTTATTGGATTCATTTGGACATGGGGAGTGGGCTGAAGATAGATAAATAGGTCTCCAGATATACAGCTTGGATTCCCGTTGATGAGATTTCACATACGAAGCAGCAGCGCGCTTAGGACAGGGAATACCACCACAAAATAATGTTTTCTCTCCCACTGATCAATTTTTAATTTGGCCCGTGCAGCCGAGCCCTTGGCGGGCCTGGCCCCGGTAATTATGGCGGGTTATTGACAGCCGCCTTCCCGCGGGAGGCTATTTAAAAGAGGTTTTAACCCCAGAGCAAGTCCAGGCCCAACGTCCGCCTTTGAAGGTGTCAAGTGCATTGATCTGAGCTGCGGGATGTGCTGGGACCTGTCCACCTGGACGTGCGCACCCACGTGTGTGTGTTGGTTGCTGGAGTGAATCAGAGGATAGAATGATACCTGCTGGCCTCTGTAGCCACCTGATGCCCACGAGATAGGCTATACACGCTGTACATTCAATGTTTTCGCATCGCCTCTCACACGCACACATACAAAACCACAGCTTGGGGGGAAATGGAGCAACTAATGAGAGTTGAGGAGAGGGGGAAGAATAGTGATTGGATAGAGAGGTGGGCATCCACTCAGTGCAGAAGGCCGTGATACAATGCAGGCCCAAGCGAAAGGTGCAGTGTTGAAAAAGACATCATCTGGTTGATGGAAAAAAAAAAATGTTCAAGGGGCTGGAGGGAGGTCACATGACAGGACTTAAAAGGATTTTTTTGGGGGGTGAGTGTTTGAGTTGGTCTGCCTCACTGCCCCCATTCAGCCTCCCATTGAAAAAGAGCAGATACAAATCCAAAGGCTTTTGACACCCTTCTGAAAACACCACACCCCCTTTCACTTTGCCAAGGGGTCTCCAGTGAGAGTGGGAGTGGGGTGGAGAAATGCCACAGATCTACGTACGTCAGATTCACAATTTATTCGGCAAAGGTTGAATTGAGGGCAACTGGACTTTTTCGTTGCTTCGGGTGTTTTCTTGACCCTTAAAAGTGAAGAAAAATGACACTGTTAAGAAGAAGAAGTCATTGTTGTGGGTACTTGTGTCGGGTACTTGTGGAGAACGAGGAGAAAGAAAGTTGGCGTATCTGAGTTGCATGGAATGATTTGTTTTTAGCTGTTGACCTGTAACCCCAATATAGCATTTAGCAGCCAACACAACCACTGGTCACAACATTGACAAGCGATGCTCAAACTTCGAATCGCCAATTCATGATTTTGCCATCTGTAAAATAAATTGCAGAAGCCTTACGATTTCCTCTTCATTTACCGCACACGGAGGACAACTCCAACCGACTGTACTGTACACACAAAGAGGATAACTAATGACCCCGTCTCTCAATACTTCTTTCTTGATTATTCTGACTGATTTTCTTCCCGCCGCCCTTCCGAAAGCACGCAGCCAGCGCCCAACCCCTCCAGCGCCTCAGTCTCAGGATGTAGAGCAGTGGCAGGGCCAGAAGGTAATGATACAGCTGCCATGGTGCAACAAGCAAACCTGTCGACTGTCAGAAACTGAAATCATGAAGGAATAAGCTGTCATTAAGAGGCCTTCTCCCCGTAGTGGAGCATATATATATATATATATATATATATTTTTTAATACGAGCATCTATCCTCTCTGCCTGTCCCACCCCATTTGCAGTCGCCTTCCTCTCATTTCACTCTTCTTGCTTCAATCCTGTCTCGGCACCTCACTCCCCCCCCTTGCTCTGCTGTCTTCAAGCCAATCATAAAACCTGCATCCTCACCAACTTCCTTTTCCCTCATATCAGATTCCTCTCTCCACCTTTTTGCCCAAACTCAGTGCACTAAGTTCTTCTTACCTGTCACTTGACAAAAGGCTATGGGAGCAGCACCACTTCCGTGTTCACGCAGGGCCATGAAGCCGGCCGGCATGCACGCGATCTGCACAAGCAGCTTCAAAATTTCAAATATCAGAAGCGCACACGTGGCGCTCGATGTGGATATGTGATGTGATCATGTATGCCCAATACGGTACATATGTGTACATTCGCATACAATATTCTTGGGCTGACAGAAATATCCCCGCTATATGGATAGACATGATTTATCTCTTGCCAATGAATCGATCGGGTATAATCTCATCTCAGCTGTATTTAGACAGCACTTTAAAACAACCTTCGCTGTATTTGAGGTACTGCACATGGGCCACAAGGACACAAACGGCAACAAAACAATACATTAACACAAAACAACAAAAACTCTCACGCTGAGTCAAAAATGCGTCACAATAGACACAAACTCCACTGGCCGTACGCCGCACACCCGTGTATTCAGTAGAAACGAAGCTTGACATTTTCCTCAAATGGTAGAGAATGATGTCACCAGTTCCAGTACACTCACTTGGAAAAGGCATTCGCACAAATTTCATGCTATGACAGACTGAGCCGCAAACACGTCCCTAATCGATGCAGACAGCACCAATCGACAACAAATGTACATGACGGTCTACCCCGCGCATGCCTCAGTACAAGGCACGTCTGTGGTAAACGCCTGGATGATGATTTGTCAGAGTGTACGAACAGGATTCCTTGTTTACGATGATGAACGAGCAAGACTCGCACTTCCATGTTCTCTATATCCCGCCTGTCACGTTGGCTCTCTGCAGCACGGCGTTGCCTTCCACTGCAATCCCAGCTCGGGTAAACGCATTTCAAAGACAGTCTCTGGATCGCTGAATCATCGGTTAGCATAACTCGCAGGCACGCAATACAAACATCTCCTGAAGTTGTACACAGCAGGAAGGGGGCTTTACGCAGCAGTGAAAGTCTTTATGGCATTCAGATGGGCGCATTGGAGGGACACGGAGAGAACAGGATCCCTCCCCTAAGTCAATTTGAACAGCAGGCCAATGAAATTACACAGGTAGGGGTGGCCAGGCTTGACAAATGAGCACAGAGGTGGGGATGAAAATAATATGAGAGGCAGAGGTCCTTTTTGCTTGCTTTTACCATGTCTAAACATATGTCCGAAACGACATGGTATGGGAGAAGAAAACAAGAAATGTCTTATTCCTTCTCACAAGTATACACAGATGTATCAGATGTACCATTGTCCACATATTTTGTTTTTGATGGTCAGGTTTACAAATTATATTCTGTTCTTCCCAAAACTGTTTGAGGTTTTCTTCCACCACAACCAACCATGCATTTACAGACCTGGCATCTGGCATCTGGCATCGACAGACTGTACAAGCTCTGTGTACAGGGGTATAGTGGTGCTGGGACACCCAAAAAAGAAAAAAAAACAACCCAATGCTTTCAACAGTGCTGCAAATTTTTAACGATCCAAGGTGGCAACAACCTTGATAGCACTTGAAGTACGTGCTTTGCATTTGGAATATGAGAAACAATGCCTTCATAGTAAATGCTCGCAATGCAACACATGTACAAGACATAACAATTCAAAAAAAAAAAAAAATCCCCTACCTCCATTGCTCTGGTGATGAAGGGTATTTGAGTTCCAGAGTCCAAGTCCTGGTTGATGATGAGTCTGCGGGCCCACTGACCGGCCCGCACCACACCACTGCCCTGGATCAGCACCAGGAGCTTGGATGGATTGGACAAGGCGTCGGGGCTTAGGTAGATAAAACTAGTGGGCTCATCCACAGTGGCATCTACCTGTTGTGAAAACATGAAAAACAGAAATAGTCACATAGCTGTTTGAATCGCAGCCAAAAAAGCTCTCCTGTCAGGAGATATCTTCTCCAGTTATGCATATCGCTTTTAGTATTTGCACCAGGGTTTCAAATATCATACCGTTTCACTCCATTTAAGGAGGTCAAGTTGTGATTCTACATTCAAAAGCTTCGTTTGATGTTGCTTGAAAAACGTGACGGTGATAAGTCTGGCGGATCGCATGAGTTGACAAAGCAACAGCCTTCACCTCGACGGATTTTATGCATTAGAGCGCGAACATGCGTCATCACGCTAATCATGACAAGCAAACAGCCTCGGAGTGATTAAAACTCAGACAGAAAGTGATACAGACAGAAAAAAGGGATAAGTGACTGTGTGCATGCACTCCCTCGGAGACAAGGACACAAACGCCATCCATAAAAGCCATGGGTGGCAGCTGCAAGAACTTAATCCAAGCAGACAAAGACAACTGAGTGGGGGGAGAAAATCTTGCCCTTTTATTCTCCGGTGCTCCCTCATTCCCTCTCACTATACTTGGCTTCAGTTAATCTTCTTAAAATCGGTGGTCACAAGTTCAATGCAGCGCAGGTGGACGGGACCCACCACTAACATACAAATTCATACGCCATATACACTCAGGCGGGTGGGCCACAAAGAAAGAAGGAAAAAAAAAAAGCACAACGGAGCCATTTTGTAAGGGAATAACGATATCAATAGTCGAGGCAGATAAACCAGTAAATGTGTATGGGGGTGGGGGGGGGGGCGTAATGAAAGGCGCTGAATCCCTAGCTAGCGGTTGATTTATGCACCCTGTTAGCGCTGCTGCTAACTCTGCTAGGGCTAACATTCCTATAAATGCAGCTTGAAAAATGATCAGAACTTTTATAGATGCGGAAAAGAAGGCAAGGGATAAGGGAGGGCTATATGTAGAGGCGAAAAGAGGCAAACATGCTTTCAACAACAAATGAAAGGGATCAAGTGAGCGCGCTGAGCTCGGATGATCTGGTCAAAGAATATGGCCACCATGGCAGTAGGAAGTCCCCCTTTCGAGCACATGAATGCAAAACAGATTAAGCGTCAACATGCGGCGGCGTCAAGCCTTTGAAATGACGCGTCACAAAACGGTTCATTTGTTGAGGAGACACTTTTACACAAAAGATTTGGGCGAACTGTAGGAGGGTGTGTGTGTGTGGGGGGGGGCAATAGAAAGAGAAAGAAGTAAGAAACACGTGGATAAAGTGGAAAAAGAGCTTACTTCTTACGATCTCATTTTCTTCATCTTGTTTGGGTTTTTTTTCCCTCACATTCTCTTTAAACTCAATATCCAATCACCATCACACGATGAAGCTGATGCATTTATGTCACTTTTCATAATTAATAGTCCTTTTACGCTTCAAGGGCATCAACAAAAATGGAAGGGGGGGAAAAAAAGCCTCCTTTCACTTAGAGTACTTACTGGTAGGATTGCTTTCGTCATGTTGCACTTTTTCTCCAGCAGCTCATAAACATGCTGAGTGACAATCTGGAAGGGGGGGAATGCACAAAAGGATGTGACATTAGTAACATTTTTGATGGCCTCATTCCAATGCCGATCATAGAAACTAAATAATATTCCCTGCGTAGACAGTAGCCCAGGTATTTGTAAAGAAAAAAAACAAAAACATAATAATTTGCAAACCCATATTTCCACTATGGCCTATGTGCTTGAGAGGGTTGAGGTTGTAAGTGCCGGGAAAGGAAATCTCCAGTACAGAAAAAGGCTGATGTAAGTTATGTTTATCCCTGCAGCCACAGCACTAAAGAACCTTGTATACGAGTCATTCCAACCCCAGGACAAGGCTTTCATGCTTCAGCGACGTTAACAACTTCTCTATTCAATTTGTCTTTTTTTTCTTTTTTTTCCACCCTGTCTTGCTTAGCTTGGTTTTGTAGTATCGGCCTGATGAGGAAACAAGAGTCTTAGTGGTGGTGCCACAGCTCCAAAGCGTGTCTGATTCCAAGTCACGCTTGCTAGTGACGAGCAAACTGAGCCCAAAAAACAAACGAGATCAAGCGGGGACCGTTTTAAAGCAGTGATATTTACTAGATGGTCAGGAGACATTTGCAAGCTGACTGCTATGTTAGAACATTCATTCTTTTTTTTTTTAAGGTATTCATTCATATCAATAGATAGTAGATACTGTACATGGGGAGGTAGCCAGATAGTTCGATAAAGAAGGCAGGCAAAAAGACTGCTAAACTGATTGAATTTAAAAAAAAAAAAAAGTAAGTGAAATAAAATATCTGACCGTATGGATTTCACCAGCAACGATTTTCAGGACAATTAATAAAAAAATAAAAATAATTAAAAAAAATTAAATACAAACACATGAAGATTCAACTGAAAATAACAGAACATTAAATTTAACAACCAAATGTACACCCCCCAGCCCTCGTCACAGCATTGTCAAAGTAATGCGGTTAACATGGGGAAATAATGCCCCCCTTCCACTGCACGTACTGTACCTCGACAGCTTATTTTTTGGCAAAACCAGTTTGCAGGAACTATTTTCTTGCATCTGATCAGTCGAGTTTTCAAGAATGTGGATCCATTGAAAAAAATTCCACTGACCAGGTGCTCGAATGGTCTGTTCTAAAATTCCGCCACATTTAAAGTGGCATGAAATGGTGAATATCGCAATAATATCTTTGATTATTCCCCTGAATCCCAAAAGCGCCGTTCTCTTTCATGCAGACACAAGCTCAATGCTAACTTGATTTACTGCTTATGAAGAGCAGGCGCAAATAATATCCGCGCCAGACACATATTAGCCTTATGATAGCCAATCAAAGGCCACCCGTCGGACCAAATGAGACGATCGATCGACTATTTGACCCTATAGTGAAAAACAGCAAGCAGAGGCAAAACAAGCACACCTCAGCACCCCCCAACCCACCCAGTCTTCATCAGCTAATTCACTAAAATGTCAGACCAACTGATGAAGACTTAAATGATTTCGGGCTCTAGTATGCTGCTTTATAATAACATCAATAAGCATTGCAGGAAATTTCATCTGCACTCTACGTTACATTATTTGTCCGGGTGCCTCAGGTGGCTGAGCAGCCTCTCATAGAGAAAATGAAATAGATCGAGAACAGGGGAGAATACGGTACGAACGTATGCTAGCCCATGGATATATAGCAAACACGATTGAACGTTTAACATTCAATACTGACTGTGTGCAATGATGTATGTTTAGTTTGTGTGTTTTTTTTAAGCGGAAAATAAACTGAAATGCACTTAAGAGGGGGCGGCCCGGTGGGCCAGTGGTTACTCGTCGACCTCACAGTGATAGAAATGTGTTAAAACATTAGCATCTAAGTCAAGAGACAAATTTCCCAATCAGAAATTTCCCAAGAACATGTTTTAGAGGACTTCTGAGGACTGCCTCGGTAACTCATGAGTACAACGAGAGAAGCTTCTCAATCACCCAGTTGCTCCGACTTTTCGGCCCGTCACCTGCTAATGAAATCTCAATGTAACACCGACAGAAAGTGAGCCTTTCATAGGAGTGGATTTTAAAACAATGCGACCGAGAGAAACAAAAGTGAAGTGCGACAAAAGGGAACATGGGCAAGAGAAGAACCTTGCTTGGATTGAAAACAATGTTATTGATGTCAAAGTGTGCCTACGGTGGCGATGCCGTGTCACAGTCGGCCCTAAACGATGAGAATTAATGACGAGGCTGATGCGTAGGATTAAATTGTGCACCTACTGCCGTGACTGACGTGTATATGAGACGATATTGTCACTGTTCTGTTTTGTTTTAAGAAATGTCGACCCTATGATCAACGAGACTCAAATGTCTCCGATACATTGAAGCCGCAACCTGTCTGCGCAGCTGCCAAGGTAATTGTGTGAGAACCGGCGTTTGGCCCTGCTGCGCATGAGGTCATCTCCCGTGTTTGTGGTTTATTTGTGCAAGGGAATCATCGCGGCGATGAAAACAAGAACGGGGGGGATCAAGAAGGAAGGGGGAGCTCAGCGGGAGGAAGAGGAAAAGACAAAAGGGGAGCGATGTGGAGGGAATCCCCAGAAGGAAGAAAGTGGTGCCAGCAACAGCTGACATGAGGAGCGATGGAAGACAGCACAGATGAAGGGGAGCGGGGGCGGGCGGGCGGGTGGGGGGGGGATAGTCATTGTACAGTTCAAGGCCTTGATAAGAGTCCTTGAAGTGGCCGGGCAGCGATATAAATTCGTCATCCACGTAACAATCTCGCCATAAAACACCAGGCTGACGGCTTAATGAGGAATGCTGATAGAGCCTGCAAGTGGTTACATTGTTAAACTCCTCAGCAGAGATGGAGACAGACCTCCCTCATTCAGAGCGCACGTGTCCGTTATTGTGTGTCCGACAAAGTGTGTATCTTCCCAGTGATTACAACCGTCACGCCTGGCTTGACTCACGGCACCTGAGGCGAGAAAGGGAGGTGATCCTGTGAGGGGCCGTCAGGGACATCTTTCGGGATGAGGTTTTAAAGCGGTTTCATGTACAGTCCCTTCCAAAAGAATTGGAACGGCCGGGTCAATTTCCGTTGCCGCGCGCTGATGACATTGGGGTTTCGGATGAAAAGGTGAATATCGGCCAAAAATTCAGAATTTCAATTATTATTTAATGGTATTTATATTGATACCCCTCAATCCCAGTCGTTTGAATATAAAATAGCTAAATTTCATCAGATTTCCATTTTCTGAGGGAAAAAAAAAAACGGAGAAAAAGCTTTTGTAAACCGCGCATTTCAAGCATCATTTCAAGTATGGCGACACTATTCTTTGCTTTCGTGACATCTCAAACACCGAAATAAGATTTTCCTTCTCCAAAACGACATAAACAACACCACAAAAGGGCTTTTGATAGCAAAAATATTCATCTGCATTCTATTGAACAGATGAAATGAAACAGCAGTGAAACAATGAGCGCAGTGAACGTGCGTACAGTGATCATTGAAACGTTGTCGTCATGCGCATTTCTCGATAAATGTGCACATGTATAAGAGCGTGAGCAAATCTCGTCTCTGTCGTCCGGCGCTGTCAAAACACCACTTAGCCAAACAAACTGGTGAGCAAGACAAGG
This sequence comes from Hippocampus comes, assembly GCF_001891065.2. NCBI lineage: Eukaryota > Metazoa > Chordata > Actinopteri > Syngnathiformes > Syngnathidae > Hippocampus > Hippocampus comes. Next base: position 985,371 of record NW_017806076.1, read on the forward strand.
CAAAAGAGCCATTTATATAATGGATTACGCACAGGTGCTCTGTGCTGTATCACTGTCAACACCCAAGGAAAGCATTTGTATCTAAACAGGAGAAAATGGGGAAAAAAAAGACACTGAAAAATCCCCCAAACAATGCACACAACACAACAGTGGCAACAACAACAACAACAACAACAACAAAGCAGACTCGTAGAAAGAGACTGCAAGAGTGAGAGGAAGCATTAGGCAATCGAAAAAGCTTGTTTATTTTAAGTCAGCCTTGTGTACCAACAGAAAGTGGCATTAAAACAGGGCTTAGTGTTGTGAATTTGTGATCTGTCAGTCCATGCAGGAAACAAAGAGAGCGAGAGAGAGAGAGAGAGAGAGAGAGAGAGAGAGAGAGAGAGCGAAGAAGCCCGGCCAATATTCCCAGGAGGTCTCTGTCATTCTGTCTGAGGAGCGAGGGATCTCCAGGGGGAGTGAAAGTTCTCAGACTGACAGACTGTTTACACTAGACGGTATAAGATATTCCCTTTTCTCGCTCCCACTCCTCTTCCCCTAATAGTCTCATAATGACCTCCTCAGGTGTTAACTGAGAAGCCAGCAGCGGGCTAATTCAAAGTAAAGTAGCGAATGCCACCGTGGGCGACGGCGCTAGCGACAGATGCCAGCGCTGCCACGGCCAGCGCTGACACCTCCCTTCCCCACCCTTTGTAGGATTCCCTTCTCTTTCGAATCTAATTCACCTCACCCTGCAACCATTTTTTTTTTTTTTTTTGCGAGACTGCTTGACTGCTTTCTCTTGCCAGTATTTCAAAGTGCAGCTGGAAGATGATGATCATGATGATGGCGGTGAGTCAGGAAGGGCGGACAGCTGCCATTTATAGTTCCCTCTTCTGGATAATTTCAGAAACTCTGCATGATCCAGGATTAATCTGGGGTCTTCTGATGCTTTAAATTCAGGATGGTGGTCTCCGAGCATCCTAATTTGAGTCATTGTCAAAAAAAAAAAAAAGGCCACAGAATGTTTTAAGATTAGCCCGGTTGATTTTTTTTTTCCTACTAGTTAAAGCAAGGTTTTTTTGCCCCTCACTCTGTGTTTTGGAAAAGTGAATTTGTATCCGAATACAATATATGTCTTGACAATAATTGCTGAAAATGCTGAAAGGACTGAGAGGTACAGTGTGTGATACTCAGTCGTCAGGATATATCATGAAACAGTTTTTGATCATTTCAATTTTCATGAATTTTAGGGGGCCTGGCTCAGGACCACGACAGCGTCCTGGTAACTAAGTAGGTACGCCTACACCCGGAAAATGCTTTTTTTCTCTGGATGTCTCAATTTACAGAACAACTCAGTGCCATTATTTAAATGACTAAGCAGCTAGATGTTGCTGTGGAATTATTTAAATGACTAAGCAGCGAGTTGTCGCTGTGGTCTAGCCAGGTGACTAGCCGAGAAGAGACCCGGTTAGCTAGCGACCAAGCTAGTGGCTAGCATCTCTCACCGTGGCATTGAAAGCCCTGCTTTGACCCGATGGGATATATCGCAGCCACCAGAGGCTTTAAGCAGATCAAGCATCTAGGGATATATGAGAAAGATGCTAGTTGAAATAGCATCCATTTTTCAGGTCGTTTTTGACAGTTGGATTGATAGTATAAATTTGAACAGGGCGTAATTTTGAAGCCTCGTTTTACAGTATATACGTGGTGATTTTTATTTATATTTTTTACAATTTGACAGCATTGCTCACAACACTCTCATCTGTGGTGTGTCTGTTTTACAACACACATTTGTTTTCACTTTACAAGAACTTAAAGGACACTAGAAGTCTCTTAAATTTAACTCTGGTGGTCACAACTATCACAACACCTATTGGCCACAGTGCGGATACAGATCGTGTGGGACAGAGGCGGAGGATGAGAGGGAGAGGTAGCAGAGTGTGAAAGACGTGCAGGAAGAAAACCAGAGCGAGGAAGAGATAAAGAGAAAACGAGACTGCTTTCTAATTCAGCCATCTGGCTTGTTTTACCTCATTATAATATTTTGGCTCTGTGAGTGTGTGCGCGCGTGTATGCGTGTGTGTGTGTGTGTGCTTGCAAATTTGTAAGTGCCTTCCATGTCACAGATGCCGGCAGAGCAGAGAAGAATCCTCGTTTATTAACAGCTTAATAGAGCTCCATCTGGGCCAGGCCCCATGCTCGTGTTCCATCCGAGACATTCATCACCGAATTGCGGGAATTAGACTACAACTGACACCGACACAGGCGGAGGTGACCCCCGGGCTCACGGAGCAACACCACTCACACACCTCGCGCTCCATGAGAGCAATCACGGAGCTATTGTGATGAAAAATACATTGCGGCGATATAAACTGAGGTTAACTAAGATAGTGGATAATAAAGCGTGCTATGTGATGTGGCGGTGGGAAAGGTGAGTGGGTTTACAGTATCATTATTTGTCCTACTTAAACACTGGCAGAGAACCACAGATGTTCATTTTTTTTTTTTTTTGCCACTGCCAGATATTGAAATTTAGCAAACAGACAGAGGAACGCATCAGCAAATGAACTCATTTAGAAAGAGGAAGAAATGGTAAAAGGGGAATTCGATTCATTTACCGAAAGTAGCACGTTGACCTTGAAGAAACCGCTGCGGTACAAATTCGCTGAGTTGGTCATGTGAGCGACACATCACGGTGCAACTGAAAATTTCGCTGAGTAAGAAGCCGACTAAGTGGTAGGGATAATGATACGGAACTCAAGGGTTTCGATTGGGGGGGATGTTGGGTTTTACCTTGATGATGAAGGTACCGTCTGCCCATTAACAACGTGTGGAAAAAGTGTGGGGCGCTAATGCGCACGGCCCACAGTGCATCATTATCTGATGCAAAAATGGATGCCATTTTCGAAGAGCGAGAAAGGAGCTTCCGTCTTTATTTTCTCAAGTGATACACCAGATAGTCACTGGATACTTCATTAAGAGCGTCCGCACAATTTCATGAGACATACCAAAAATTCAGACTATACATATATTATATACAATACTGTCTGGTCATTTTGGAGGTTCCAGATTGTACATGGAGTGCAGTACATGAAGAACAGATTGAAAAGAGTCTGAGGAGTAGCATTACACGGGTTACTCCTTTTTGCACTCACCCATTTAACGATACGTATGCGCGCGTCTTGTTAAGTACGAGTTAGCAATGACTTTTCTCTTGCTGCATCTCTTGCTTGCTGGATAGCACCTGGCAGTACCATATTTTGTAAGCAGCGAATGAACGCATCGTCAAAGCGTGAGCAAATTCATTTCTGTTCCCACATCACGCCACACGTACAGCACGTGCGGAACGTCAAGAGTAGTTCTCGCGGCTTACAAACATTCCCTGCACTCTCTTTCATTTGGAGGAAGGACATCGCATCCTTATCCACACGCTGCCGTCTCGCTTTGGGTCCCTCCATTCAGACGAGGTTGAAGTGCAAATTGGACATCTGGTGCCGCGATGCGTCTGACAATAACGGGCTGTCGCACACGCCATCGCCATGTAGATATAGAAACAGTGGAAGAAAGAGTGGAGGGAGTGGTGGCTTGTGCATGAATGGCCTTTACTCCACCTTGCGGTTGAGAGCGGGCATCGGGATGTTTTCAGGGAATACGCGGTCGAGCCATGCGTGCTTGTCCTACCCTTATGACGTCTGACCAACCATATGTCCCGCATTCGGAGGGGAAAAATTACAACGGGGGGGACACATGCAGTGCCCCCCCCACAACCTGCAGTTGGCAAGTGAGTCAGCGTGAGCGTCAAGCCAAGGAATCACCTTCAGATGAAACGACGACACAGTTAACTCGAGTACCTCTCAATCTGTTCACTTGGTTTCAACATTTGGCTCAATGATGTCTTGTACGAGCAGATGAACCTCAACTTTCAAACGTGTCAAAGAAAATAAATAAATAAAAAATCCCCACAACCTTTTAAACTGAGACAACAGCTCAGGACAGTTCTGATGACAATGGCAATGATGTGTTCTGGTACGCAACAAGAAACAATGCGGCAGCATGCAGGACACCCCCTACCTATGTTTTGTACGTAGGCTGACGAAGCAGCACAACCCACTTTTCTATTTAAAACAAGCATGTGCAAAAGATTAAGTGTTTTAGATTACAACACAAAAGGCTGCATTCATCAAGTAAGATTTTTGTTTTTTTTTTCATATATAGTTGGAGTGGCCTTGACGACTAACTCTGCTTATTCATTCATGTGGCGTCCCTACATTTCCACTCTCCTGCAGTGCAATGTATGTATTTTCTGTCGCCGCGAAAGCTGAATTCAGCACTAGCCTACTGTGCTCCAGACAATCTTTTAATCATCTGATGAATCAACATTTGCATACATAATGCTTGATGATTATTTGTTAGTCTGCAGCCATGTACTTGGATCCACATCCCTTACAGATCCTGCTGGATAGCGCATTAGCAGACAAAAGAGAATCCCACACAGAAGGCTGACTCTCAAAGGAGCCTCTTTTCTACCTTTGTTATACCTGTACATGATGTGCAAAAAACCAAACAAAAAAAAAACACAGTAATCCCACAAACGCCCCCCTCCTTTTGCTTTGAACTTCAAAGAATATACACGACAATTAAAAAATGTGCGGAAAGATACAATAGAAAAAAAAAGGGGGCAAAAAAAGATTACAAATGATTTTTTTTCTCATTATCTTAATGCAATATTTATTTCCTGGTACATTCGCTCATGTATTTTGGGCAGATGAATGAAGTGGATGAAGAGTCGTGATGATTTCATGTTCCCCAAGAAAATGGCCGCACCAAATCGAGGCATTTGCCTTTTGCTGTTTTTTTCAATTTTAAAATAAGATGACACTAATTGGGGTAACCGACCACAATATTACCGTATTATTGAATCATGTGGTCCTGTCGTCAACATTCAGCACACAACATAAATAGCGTGAGTCGAAATCAAGGCCCGGGGGCCAAATCCGGTCCACCACCTCATTTCAGGTGGTCCACCAAAGCAAAATAAGCCTACTTCTTGGTTCTTGCTGAATGGGGTTTCTTCTTTTCATTTTGGCGGATAATCGTAACCCAAATTGGAAAATTTCATGATAGGATTTTATTCCCCAAATCTTACATTTGCTTGCCACAAAAGAGCCGGAATGCCGCCATCATATGATGACACTGTGGGGTAGAGTGAAAATGAAAGGCTGCGGCTGGCTGGATTTTGACATGTTTGACGTGACGGCGACAGTGAATGAAATGCTTTCTGCTCTGCCTCACTGAACTTACAAAGGGAGAAAAGGGGGCATTAGAAACCTAATCATATAGAGACACTCTGTATGTATTTCGGTGACCGGGGGGGCTTGTAAATGACCTCGCACGGTTACTCGAATCCGCAAACGATTGCTTACCTCTCCGAGAGCTTCGTAACGTTTCTGGTTCCAGCGGTGGAGATCCTCTCGTGCGTTGAAGATAAAAGCGTCTCCTGTCTTTGTGTGTCGGAGTTGACCGTCTAGGAGAGCCACAGATGAATGACAGCGGTTAAAAAATCATTTTTTAAAAAGACAGCAGTTGTGATAATTAGCTTAACATTGTGTTACAGGAAGTACTTGATGCATGACAACTGACACCATCTATTTGGGTACTTTTATTTTATACGAACAAGACAGAACAAACAACAAACACATTCACTTTGTTTTGGCAAATAATTGCCCTTGTATCCTTGTATAGTTCCGGAAGGTTTATACCTCCGCAACGAGGCCATCGATCCCGCAGCTGACACTGCAACACAATAAAAGACTAAGCAGTGCTAAATTTAATTTTGACCTTTATGACTGCAAAAGTCGTACAAGCTGAACCACTAAAAAGTATGCATCTGGAACCCAAATAGCCAGAGGGCCCTCATACATTATCGCGGAAAAACAAATATATAAGCTATTTCACGTCGGCTGCTAAATTGCCACCATTTCCGCCGTGATAAACCTTGCAGTCCAAATGCAAAGCGAGTCTCACGGCGCCGGCTTTTATAAGTTAGCTGTTAAACAACGCCTAATCTTAATCTTGGTTTGTCATCGCGTTGCATTAAAGCAGACTTTTGCCTGTGAGGAAGAGGAGACGAGGGTTGCGAAGTTAGGAGAGAGCGCTAAAGTACCTTGAAGAAAATCAATTATGCATTCATGGAGGAGCGAGGATCTAAACAGCAACCGCCTAAGAGAAGCACAAGGAGCTATAATGAAATCCTACAATAGGAAAGGTGTGTGTGTCTGTGTGTGTGTGTGCGTGTGTGTGTGTGTGTCTGCCTATGTGAGGGCATGTACAGCTCCATCGCCTCCCCCAACACATCCTCTCAGAGGAATAAGGCTTTCTCAACTTTTCTCCTCTTTTTCTGTCATAATTAGCATTCTGTTCTCAATTTGGCCGCTTAATTAGGTGTACATAACCTTGGATTTCCAGTAATGGAAAAAACCGGAGGGCTAGTGGAATGAAGCCATCATCTTCAGTGATTAAGACACCTGCAAACTATTGTACACAGCCTCGTCGGCATCGGCGTCATTACATGGTCAAATTAACATTTTTGTTCCGCCTGTCTCAGTAGTCCGGCTGTTACTGCGGAAATAAGATGACTGCGAGGAAGACATGTTGGAGACATTTCCTCGAGGAGGTAAGGTGTCTTTCATAAAAAAATGCTCTGCTTCCCCCAAAAATAGGCCGGCCCGGGCAGAAAGGGACAAGATAAACAGCTTGGTTGGGAGCCGCTGACACGTGGGTGCCCAAAAATTTGAAGATTTCAGGGAAAGTCCATTTATTTCAGTCATTTGTCTCAAAACATGAAACTTAGACTAGTTCACCACGCAGCAAGTGAATTATTTCCAGCCTTTGTTCGTTTCAATTTGGATGACTATGGCAGAAAGACGAGCGGCGGGGGGGGGGGGGGGGGGCAGGGGGGGGACCGGTTAGCGCGTCGGCCCCACGGTGCAGAGGTGCAGGGTTCGATTCCGGCTCCGGCCTTCCTGTGTGGAGTTGGCATGTTCTACCCGTGCCTGCGTGGGTTTTCTCTGGGTACTTCGCTTTCCTCCCACTATCCAAAAACATACACGGCAGGTTGATGGAGCACTCTAAATTGTCCCGAGGTGTGAGTGTGTGTGCATGGAATGATGGGAGTGAGACAAGAAAGTAAAGGGCAGTGAAGGCAGAGAGGTGAAGAAAAAGTGCTCATCTCTTCATGGGACACCAAGCTGGGAACTGAAGGAGGGGAACGGCGCTGGCAGGCGGCGGCACTACGGCGTCAAGGGGTGTGGCGGATGGCTACGTTTGGCGCCATCTCTGTTCTTCGGCACAGTGAGATTATGCAAATGACCTGGCAGGCGGAGGGCAAGGCTGAGTAGGTTTCTGACGGGGCATAGAGTACATAACATGTCCCAAACTCAGCCAGCCAGGAAGCCAACAGAGATACTGACAGAGAACAGAGGGAGGGAGATGCAGGAGAGGAGCCGCAGAAAACACCCCCCTTCGCATCTTCATTTCCAGCCCCCCCTCCCGAGCCCTTTTTCCCCACCTGCTTGATCAAAGCCGGCCAGGTGAATTCTAAAGAGATTTCCAGACCATCTGGACATACATACGCACATAGCCTTAAAATTAGCCGCATTTATGTCATGTTGTTGTTTGCTTACTGTCTCACAAAGTATGAGCCCAGCAGAATAAAACTGGACAGAAAAAGAAATCTCAACCAAGGCCCAGCCGATGCAATGCGGATTTCTGACAGAGAAAAAAATATGGATTACAGATTAATCGGACGATTAATTAAAAAGATACATAAATATGTCATGCATAAAAGACCCCTGCCCCCACTTTTTTTTTTAAACAAACCATGACTTTGGGGGGGTGTAAAATAGTGACATCCAGGTCAATTCCATGCACAACTTGCACTGTCCACCAAATCACTGCTTGTAAAAATGAAGATTTACTTTGTTTGGAAGAACAGGTCCATAGAAAGTCCTTAGCAATAAATGTCATAATAAAATAGCATGAACAAAGTTCAAGGTCTAGAATTATGTGTCATAATGAAATGAGAGCAGCGTTACTTGTGTACAATTGCTGTAAATGGTTCGAGGGCGGATACATAAAGGTAAAAAAAAAGAAAATTGGCTAACATCGACCATGTGAGTTGATGAGTACTGCTGTTTTCTTGAAAATATTGCAGAGCATGCCTTTAAATGTCTACTTACAATCATTGAAGGCATATTCAAATTCCTCCAGGGTTTTGGGGAAGGTGAAGGGGGGTTCATCCTTCTTCATGAGTTCATCTAAATCTATTCTTGACAGCAAGTCTGAGAAGAAACAGAATGTCATGTCAGATTATATTATCTTAATACAGCCGCAAACTGCAAAAACAGAGCTATTTGCAGTTGACTCTTTCCAATCTAAGATAAAAGCAAACCCAAAAATATCTTTATTTTTGCAATGCTATGAGATAAGATTCATTCTGAAATGCTCCACATTATGTAGGTGGCACAGCTACGTTCTGTCTTTGTTTATTTGTACATTCATGGTTTCTGTGACTGGGACATGATAGTTGTGGTAGTACAAGGTGGATTAAGTTGGGGAAATCTTTGATGACATAACGGTCAAATGTGTTTCAACGGATTTGAAATAATCAGAATTGTACTGTTCACACTGCATGAAAAGAATATCTGATGCATGTCGCACATGGGCAAAAAAAAAAAAAAAAATTAGGAATTGAGCTACGGTGTGAAGCTAGCCTATTTTTTGTGTTCGCCAAGGGCTGAATCATAGTGCAATATGTACAGCTTTGTAAATTACAAATCTGTTGGTGTTAATTCAACATCAAAGGCTGTTAATTTTAACACCAGCAAAGTGTTGATATGCATCCACACTATCCAGTGTTAGTTATTAAAGTGTGAAATTCAACTCTCAAATGTGTGTTCAAGAAACAAAGTGTAGTGTCGACAGTGCGGCAAAAATGAGACTATTGCATGTTTAAATATGCCAAATTCAAATTCATGCCAAAACTATATAGTGTAGGGAAAGTATCCCATGCCTCACTACCTTAAATAAAACACATTTGTTTTCTTTCATTAAATCCATTTCAGACAGCTCTTACAAAAACAACAGTAGGGCAACAATGTATCTTCTTTCATCCTTTTCATGTGAAAACTGCCCATCATACCAATAAAAAATATCAGGTTAGAGACATCAATGACAGTAAAGAAATCCTCCCCAATTCTACCGTCAAAAGTAATGCCTTATCGTCATGAAGGCGTTTACAATTTTCCTGAAAGTAGGAAATCATTTTCACTACCCACATATAAAAGCATTCCATTATGGTATTCAGTTCCATAGTTTTTCACTGTAGATATTGCATATTTGGAAAGACACTTACACCTGGTCCAGATAGTGTGGCATCTCCCTGTACGTTGCCTTCATTTTGACCTTTTGACAACTGGCTGGTTGGACAAACATTTCACACTCAATGGACATACATTCATCTCCTGATAGCTGTTCAGGTGGTGAGTGGTCTTGCAGTCTTTCTGGGCAACCTTCATAATCCCATGGCAGCAAAAGAGATAAGAGAATATGGACACAAAGCAATTCCCATTACATACTCAAGTCCATTTCCTGTGGGCCTAAATGACCAAATGCGTTTTTGTAACGCAATACATCACGTTGGTGATGCCTTGTCTTCCAGAATGTGTGGGAAGAATGTGACAATTCCACGGACATAGATACTGCAGGTATTAAGTTTTCCCACAAACACTTCAATTAGATTAAATTCCATCTTATTTACACGTTACATTTTGGACAATAGCCTTATTGCGGACTCGTTTCTGGATGGTGGGGAGAGGGTGGTATGGATGCCTATTCTCCAAAAAGAATGAGGCAACAAATTTGTTCAATGACATCACACAATTGCTAATCAGCTTCTCGTTCTGCAAATGTACGGTAGTCCAATGTTTCAGGTCAGTAAGATGACGAGAAAAAAAAACGAGAGGCAAAAATTCTACATCCACGCCACTGTTGGTGTATCAAAAATACTGTTTATTTCCACATACACACACACACACACACACACACACACACACACACGCGCGCGCACCAAAAAAGAAAGTTAGCAAGCCCTGTAGCAGGTCTGCTTGGGCACACATAAACTGCAGAATCATGTGCACTTCACCTCACAAAATGAGTCATGTAGACCAGGAAACTAGAGAGACTGTAATATGCAACCTTCTCCTACCGAGCCTGGCGACGAACTGGCGGGAAACTAGGGCGGCAACTTCTACAGCCGAAAACGCATCAGCAAATGAACTCATTTAGAAAGAGGAAGAAATGGTAAAAGGGGAATTCGATTCATTTACCGAAAGTAGCACGTTGACCTTGAAGAAACCGCTGCGGTACAAATTCGCTGAGTTGGTCATGTGAGCGACACATCACGGTGCAACTGAAAATTTCGCTGAGTAAGAAGCCGACTAAGTGGTAGGGATAATGATACGGAACTCAAGGGTTTCGATTGGGGGGGATGTTGGGTTTTACCTTGATGATGAAGGTACCGTCTGCCCATTAACAACGTGTGGAAAAAGTGTGGGGCGCTAATGCGCACGGCCCACAGTGCATCATTATCTGATGCAAAAATGGATGCCATTTTCGAAGAGCGAGAAAGGAGCTTCCGTCTTTATTTTCTCAAGTGATACACCAGATAGTCACTGGATACTTCATTAAGAGCGTCCGTACAATTTCATGAGACATACCAAAAATTCAGACTATACATATATTATATACAATACTGTCTGGTCATTTTGGAGGTTCCAGATTGTACATGGAGTGCAGTACATGAAGAACAGATTGAAAAGAGTCTGAGGAGTAGCATTACACGGGTTACTCCTTTTTGCACTCACCCATTTAACGATACGTATGCGCGCGTCTTGTTAAGTACGAGTTAGCAATGACTTTTCTCTTGCTGCATCTCTTGCTTGCTGGATAGCACCTGGCAGTACCATATTTTGTAAGCAGCGAATGAACGCATCGTCAAAGCGTGAGCAAATTCATTTCTGTTCCCACATCACGCCACACGTACAGCACGTGCGGAACGTCAAGAGTAGTTCTCGCGGCTTACAAACATTCCCTGCACTCTCTTTCATTTGGAGGAAGGACATCGCATCCTTATCCACACGCTGCCGTCTCGCTTTGGGTCCCTCCATTCAGACGAGGTTGAAGTGCAAATTGGACATCTGGTGCCGCGATGCGTCTGACAATATCGGGCTGTCGCACACGCCATCGCCATGTAGATATAGAAACAGTGGAAGAAAGAGTGGAGGGAGTGGTGGCTTGTGCATGAATGGCCTTTACTCCACCTTGCGGTTGAGAGCGGGCATCGGGATGTTTTCAGGGAATACGCGGTCGAGCCATGCGTGCTTGTCCTACCCTTATGACGTCTGACCAACCATATGTCCCGCATTCGGAGGGGAAAAATTACAACGGGGGGGACACATGCAGTGCCCCCCCCACAACCTGCAGTTGGCAAGTGAGTCAGCGTGAGCGTCAAGCCAAGGAATCACCTTCAGATGAAACGACGACACAGTTAACTCGAGTACCTCTCAATCTGTTCACTTGGTTTCAACATTTGGCTCAATGATGTCTTGTACGAGCAGATGAACCTCAACTTTCAAACGTGTCAAAGAAAATAAATAAATAAAAAATCCCCACAACCTTTTAAACTGAGACAACAGCTCAGGACAGTTCTGATGACAATGGCAATGATGTGTTCTGGTACGCAACAAGAAACAATGCGGCAGCATGCAGGACACCCCCTACCTATGTTTTGTACGTAGGCTGACGAAGCAGCACAACCCACTTTTCTATTTAAAACAAGCATGTGCAAAAGATTAAGTGTTTTAGATTACAACACAAAAGGCTGCATTCATCAAGTAAGATTTTTGTTTTTTTTTTCATATATAGTTGGAGTGGCCTTGACGACTAACTCTGCTTATTCATTCATGTGGCGTCCCTACATTTCCACTCTCCTGCAGTGCAATGTATGTATTTTCTGTCGCCGCGAAAGCTGAATTCAGCACTAGCCTACTGTGCTCCAGACAATCTTTTAATCATCTGATGAATCAACATTTGCATACATAATGCTTGATGATTATTTGTTAGTCTGCAGCCATGTACTTGGATCCACATCCCTTACAGATCCTGCTGGATAGCGCATTAGCAGACAAAAGAGAATCCCACACAGAAGGCTGACTCTCAAAGGAGCCTCTTTTCTACCTTTGTTATACCTGTACATGATGTGCAAAAAACCAAACAAAAAAAAAAACACAGTAATCCCACAAACGCCCCCCTCCTTTTGCTTTGAACTTCAAAGAATATACACGACAATTAAAAAATGTGCGGAAAGATACAATAGAAAAAAAAAGGGGGCAAAAAAAGATTACAAATGATTTTTTTTCTCATTATCTTAATGCAATATTTATTTCCTGGTACATTCGCTCATGTATTTTGGGCAGATGAATGAAGTGGATGAAGAGTCGTGATGATTTCATGTTCCCCAAGAAAATGGCCGCACCAAATCGAGGCATTTGCCTTTTGCTGTTTTTTTCAATTTTAAAATAAGATGACACTAATTGGGGTAACCGACCACAATATTACCGTATTATTGAATCATGTGGTCCTGTCGTCAACATTCAGCACACAACATAAATAGCGTGAGTCGAAATCAAGGCCCGGGGGCCAAATCCGGTCCACCACCTCATTTCAGGTGGTCCACCAAAGCAAAATAAGCCTACTTCTTGGTTCTTGCTGAATGGGGTTTCTTCTTTTCATTTTGGCGGATAATCGTAACCCAAATTGGAAAATTTCATGATAGGATTTTATTCCCCAAATCTTACATTTGCTTGCCACAAAAGAGCCGGAATGCCGCCATCATATGATGACACTGTGGGGTAGAGTGAAAATGAAAGGCTGCGGCTGGCTGGATTTTGACATGTTTGACGTGACGGCGACAGTGAATGAAATGCTTTCTGCTCTGCCTCACTGAACTTACAAAGGGAGAAAAGGGGGCATTAGAAACCTAATCATATAGAGACACTCTGTATGTATTTCGGTGACCGGGGGGGCTTGTAAATGACCTCGCACGGTTACTCGAATCCGCAAACGATTGCTTACCTCTCCGAGAGCTTCGTAACGTTTCTGGTTCCAGCGGTGGAGATCCTCTCGTGCGTTGAAGATAAAAGCGTCTCCTGTCTTTGTGTGTCGGAGTTGACCGTCTAGGAGAGCCACAGATGAATGACAGCGGTTAAAAAATCATTTTTTAAAAAGACAGCAGTTGTGATAATTAGCTTAACATTGTGTTACAGGAAGTACTTGATGCATGACAACTGACACCATCTATTTGGGTACTTTTATTTTATACGAACAAGACAGAACAAACAACAAACACATTCACTTTGTTTTGGCAAATAATTGCCCTTGTATCCTTGTATAGTTCCGGAAGGTTTATACCTCCGCAACGAGGCCATCGATCCCGCAGCTGACACTGCAACACAATAAAAGACTAAGCAGTGCTAAATTTAATTTTGACCTTTATGACTGCAAAAGTCGTACAAGCTGAACCACTAAAAAGTATGCATCTGGAACCCAAATAGCCAGAGGGCCCTCATACATTATCGCGGAAAAACAAATATATAAGCTATTTCACGTCGGCTGCTAAATTGCCACCATTTCCGCCGTGATAAACCTTGCAGTCCAAATGCAAAGCGAGTCTCACGGCGCCGGCTTTTATAAGTTAGCTGTTAAACAACGCCTAATCTTAATCTTGGTTTGTCATCGCGTTGCATTAAAGCAGACTTTTGCCTGTGAGGAAGAGGAGACGAGGGTTGCGAAGTTAGGAGAGAGCGCTAAAGTACCTTGAAGAAAATCAATTATGCATTCATGGAGGAGCGAGGATCTAAACAGCAACCGCCTAAGAGAAGCACAAGGAGCTATAATGAAATCCTACAATAGGAAAGGTGTGTGTGTCTGTGTGTGTGTGTGCGTGTGTGTGTGTGTGTCTGCCTATGTGAGGGCATGTACAGCTCCATCGCCTCCCCCAACACATCCTCTCAGAGGAATAAGGCTTTCTCAACTTTTCTCCTCTTTTTCTGTCATAATTAGCATTCTGTTCTCAATTTGGCCGCTTAATTAGGTGTACATAACCTTGGATTTCCAGTAATGGAAAAAACCGGAGGGCTAGTGGAATGAAGCCATCATCTTCAGTGATTAAGACACCTGCAAACTATTGTACACAGCCTCGTCGGCATCGGCGTCATTACATGGTCAAATTAACATTTTTGTTCCGCCTGTCTCAGTAGTCCGGCTGTTACTGCGGAAATAAGATGACTGCGAGGAAGACATGTTGGAGACATTTCCTCGAGGAGGTAAGGTGTCTTTCATAAAAAAATGCTCTGCTTCCCCCAAAAATAGGCCGGCCCGGGCAGAAAGGGACAAGATAAACAGCTTGGTTGGGAGCCGCTGACACGTGGGTGCCCAAAAATTTGAAGATTTCAGGGAAAGTCCATTTATTTCAGTCATTTGTCTCAAAACATGAAACTTAGACTAGTTCACCACGCAGCAAGTGAATTATTTCCAGCCTTTGTTCGTTTCAATTTGGATGACTATGGCAGAAAGACGAGCGGCGGGGGGAGGGGGGGGACCGGTTAGCGCGTCGGCCCCACGGTGCAGAGGTGCAGGGTTCGATTCCGGCTCCGGCCTTCCTGTGTGGAGTTGGCATGTTCTACCCGTGCCTGCGTGGGTTTTCTCTGGGTACTTCGCTTTCCTCCCACTATCCAAAAACATACACGGCAGGTTGATGGAGCACTCTAAATTGTCCCGAGGTGTGAGTGTGTGTGCATGGAATGATGGGAGTGAGACAAGAAAGTAAAGGGCAGTGAAGGCAGAGAGGTGAAGAAAAAGTGCTCATCTCTTCATGGGACACCAAGCTGGGAACTGAAGGAGGGGAACGGCGCTGGCAGGCGGCGGCACTACGGCGTCAAGGGGTGTGGCGGATGGCTACGTTTGGCGCCATCTCTGTTCTTCGGCACAGTGAGATTATGCAAATGACCTGGCAGGCGGAGGGCAAGGCTGAGTAGGTTTCTGACGGGGCATAGAGTACATAACATGTCCCAAACTCAGCCAGCCAGGAAGCCAACAGAGATACTGACAGAGAACAGAGGGAGGGAGATGCAGGAGAGGAATGCTAAGAGCCGCAGAAAACACCCCACTTCGCATCTTCATTTCCAGCCCCCCCTCCCGAGCCCTTTTTCCCCACCTGCTTGATCAAAGCCGGCCAGGTGAATTCTAAAGAGATTTCCAGACCATCTGGACATACATACGCACATAGCCTTAAAATTAGCCGCATTTATGTCATGTTGTTGTTTGCTTACTGTCTCACAAAGTATGAGCCCAGCAGAATAAAACTGGACAGAAAAAGAAATCTCAACCAAGGCCCAGCCGATGCAATGCGGATTTCTGACAGAGAAAAAAATATGGATTACAGATTAATCGGACGATTAATTAAAAAGATACATAAATATGTCATGCATAAAAGACCCCTGCCCCCACTTTTTTTTTTAAACAAACCATGACTTTGGGGGGGTGTAAAATAGTGACATCCAGGTCAATTCCATGCACAACTTGCACTGTCCACCAAATCACTGCTTGTAAAAATGAAGATTTACTTTGTTTGGAATAACAGGTCCATAGAAAGTCCTTAGCAATAAATGTCATAATAAAATAGCATGAACAAAGTTCAAGGTCTAGAATTATGTGTCATAATGAAATGAGAGCAGCGTTACTTGTGTACAATTGCTGTAAATGGTTCGAGGGCGGATACATAAAGGTAAAAAAAAAGAAAATTGGCTAACATCGACCATGTGAGTTGATGAGTACTGCTGTTTTCTTGAAAATATTGCAGAGCATGCCTTTAAATGTCTACTTACAATCATTGAAGGCATATTCAAATTCCTCCAGGGTTTTGGGGAAGGTGAAGGGGGGTTCATCCTTCTTCATGAGTTCATCTAAATCTATTCTTGACAGCAAGTCTGAGAAGAAACAGAATGTCATGTCAGATTATATTATCTTAATACAGCCGCAAACTGCAAAAACAGAGCTATTTGCAGTTGACTCTTTCCAATCTAAGATAAAAGCAAACCCAAAAATATCTTTATTTTTGCAATGCTATGAGATAAGATTCATTCTGAAATGCTCCACATTATGTAGGTGGCACAGCTACGTTCTGTCTTTGTTTATTTGTACATTCATGGTTTCTGTGACTGGGACATGATAGTTGTGGTAGTACAAGGGGGATTAAGTTGGGGAAATCTTTGATGACATAACGGTCAAATGTGTTTCAACGGATTTGAAATAATCAGAATTGTACTGTTCACACTGCATGAAAAGAATATCTGATGCATGTCGCACATGGGCAAAAAAAAAAAAAAAAATTGAGCTCTAGTGCGAAGACTTTGAGAATCACCTTTGAGCGCTGTGGTTTTCTCTCCGTCTTCCTGGCCGGCCACCTGGGCCATGGCGATCAACAAGATGCACACAGCTGGTTTAGCAGCACAGGGCGGAGAGCTAAGCATCAGATCAGTTCCCCAAAATCACCGAGGTGTCCCCTGTGACAGAGATTTAAAATAATCATAATAAAATGATGAAATATCTTGTTCAAATGCATGTTTTTCTATAACACGATTGTGACCGTGCTATTAATGCAGCATTAATAATTCAGACAACTATTGGTATTAAATAGAACGAAAGAAAACCCCAACAGTTAGTTTATTACAACTATTTGTCAATGACTCGCGCTGGCTCCACTTGCACACATGTTAAGTCTGCAGACATTACCAAAAGGTAGCAAATGTGTATTGTTACTCCAGATGCCTGCTGAGACTGAAAGAGTATCCGCGTCCATGTGGAGCCGCTGCGAGCGAGTCGAGGAACGATAAAGTCGTGCTTTTTTGTTTCACATACTTTGAAAAGCAAACCAAGACGCGCTAGTTGCACAGACGGAAACAAGCATGTTGCTCATCTTTGACTCACACGCTTTGAGAACATGCGACACGACACACTCGACACTCGTTGCTGCTTCCTGGATGGTCTCCCAAACAGGAAGTACTCTGGGGCGCCAAGCTTCCGGGTTACCGGGGCAACAGAATGGAAGCCTTTTTTTTCTTAAAGGTGCAGCGGCACAGCTGTTGCGGCTGCACAAAGTTTTGTTTGTTTGCAGTCAAGTTTGAACTGTGGAATAGGATTCGAGGTTTGGTGTTTCCAATAATTTGGTTACATGAAATGGGCAAAACATAATAACACTAACAGTAAATATCAGGTTATTTTAAATTATTATCTAATATTATATTTAGATAAAGTACGTACTGCGTTTGCAAAGGTCCCGTTTTATAATTAATTCAACTTCCAATGCGTGCACGTGTGGTAAAATAAGTGTGAGGCATGCGTTTTTGTGAATGCAGCACACAAACCCGTGCGCGCGCGCGCGCGCGCGCGCACACACACACACACACACACACACACACACACACACACACACACACACACACACACACACACACACACACACAAGCAAAAGAAATGGGTACCAGCTACAGGAGCATGTGGCTGCTTCCCACTTCGCATCTTCATTTCCAGCCCCCCCTCCCGAGCCCTTTTTCCCCACCTGCTTGATCAAAGCCGGCCAGGTGAATTCTAAAGAGATTTCCAGACCATCTGGACATACATACGCACATAGCCTTAAAATTAGCCGCATTTATGTCATGTTGTTGTTTGCTTACTGTCTCACAAAGTATGAGCCCAGCAGAATAAAACTGGACAGAAAAAGAAATCTCAACCAAGGCCCAGCCGATGCAATGCGGATTTCTGACAGAGAAAAAAATATGGATTACAGATTAATCGGACGATTAATTAAAAAGATACATAAATATGTCATGCATAAAAGACCCCTGCCCCCACTTTTTTTTTTTGCCGCATTTATGTCATGTTGTTGTTTGCTTACTGTCTCACAAAGTATGAGCCCAGCAGAATAAAACTGGACAGAAAAAGAAATCTCAACCAAGGCCCAGCCGATGCAATGCGGATTTCTGACAGAGAAAAAAATATGGATTACAGATTAATCGGACGATTAATTAAAAAGATACATAAATATGTCATGCATAAAAGACCCCTGCCCCCACTTTTTTTTTTTAAACAAACCATGACTTTGGGGGGGTGTAAAATAGTGACATCCAGGTCAATTCCATGCACAACTTGCACTGTCCACCAAATCACTGCTTGTAAAAATGAAGATTTACTTTGTTTGGAATAACAGGTCCATAGAAAGTCCTTAGCAATAAATGTCATAATAAAATAGCATGAACAAAGTTCAAGGTCTAGAATTATGTGTCATAATGAAATGAGAGCAGCGTTACTTGTGTACAATTGCTGTAAATGGTTCGAGGGCGGATACATAAAGGTAAAAAAAAAGAAAATTGGCTAACATCGACCATGTGAGTTGATGAGTACTGCTGTTTTCTTGAAAATATTGCAGAGCATGCCTTTAAATGTCTACTTACAATCATTGAAGGCATATTCAAATTCCTCCAGGGTTTTGGGGAAGGTGAAGGGGGGTTCATCCTTCTTCATGAGTTCATCTCTAAATCTACTTGACAGCAAGTCTGAGAAGAAACAGAATGTCATGTCAGATTATATTATCTTAATACAGAGCCAAACTGCAAAAACAGAGCTATTTGCAGTTGACTCTTTCCAATCTAAGATAAAAGCAAACCCAAAAATATCTTTATTTTTGCAATGCTATGAGATAAGATTCATTCTGAAATGCTCCACATTATGTAGGTGGCACAGCTACGTTCTGTCTTTGTTTATTTGTACATTCATGGTTTCTGTGACTGGGACATGATAGTTGTGGTAGTACAAGGTGGATTAAGTTGGGGAAATCTTTGATGACATAACGGTCAAATGTGTTTCAACGGATTTGAAATAATCAGAATTGTACTGTTCACACTGCATGAAAAGAATATCTGATGCATGTCGCACATGGGCAAAAAAAAAAAAAAAAATTGAGCTCTAGTGCGAAGACTTTGAGAATCACCTTTGAGCGCTGTGGTTTTCTCTCCGTCTTCCTGGCCGGCCACCTGGGCCATGGCGATCAACAAGATGCACACAGCTGGTTTAGCAGCACAGGGCGGAGAGCTAAGCATCAGATCAGTTCCCCAAAATCACCGAGGTGTCCCCTGTGACAGAGATTTAAAATAATCATAATAAAATGATGAAATATCTTGTTCAAATGCATGTTTTTCTATAACACGATTGTGACCGTGCTATTAATGCAGCATTAATAATTCAGACAACTATTGGTATTAAATAGAACGAAAGAAAACCCCAACAGTTAGTTTATTACAACTATTTGTCAATGACTCGCGCTGGCTCCACTTGCACACATGTTAAGTCTGCAGACATTACCAAAAGGTAGCAAATGTGTATTGTTACTCCAGATGCCTGCTGAGACTGAAAGAGTATCCGCGTCCATGTGGAGCCGCTGCGAGCGAGTCGAGGAACGATAAAGTCGTGCTTTTTTGTTTCACATACTTTGAAAAGCAAACCAAGACGCGCTAGTTGCACAGACGGAAACAAGCATGTTGCTCATCTTTGACTCACACGCTTTGAGAACATGCGACACGACACACTCGACACTCGTTGCTGCTTCCTGGATGGTCTCCCAAACAGGAAGTACTCTGGGGCGCCAAGCTTCCGGGTTACCGGGGCAACAGAATGGAAGCCTTTTTTTTCTTAAAGGTGCAGCGGCACAGCTGTTGCGGCTGCACAAAGTTTTGTTTGTTTGCAGTCAAGTTTGAACTGTGGAATAGGATTCGAGGTTTGGTGTTTCCAATAATTTGGTTACATGAAATGGGCAAAACATAATAACACTAACAGTAAATATCAGGTTATTTTAAATTATTATCTAATATTATATTTAGATAAAGTACGTACTGCGTTTGCAAAGGTCCCGTTTTATAATTAATTCAACTTCCAATGCGTGCACGTGTGGTAAAATAAGTGTGAGGCATGCGTTTTTGTGAATGCAGCACACAAACCCGTGCGCGCGCGCGCGCGCGCGCGCACACACCCCCACA
>NW_017806076.1:1007463-1013918 GCF_001891065.2 Hippocampus comes
CACACACACACACACACACACACACACACACACACACACACACACACACACACACACACACACACACACTCTAATACCGTGAGAGCTGCAAGTGCGCATTACAACTAAACATTTACAGCATGATAAAAATTCCAACTGCTCGGACTGTTATTGGGCAGCAGTTTTTATCGGCCGGTTGCGGTCCCCCCTTGGGTCCGCTCAGCCGTCGTTTCATCTGCTTCACGAGACTCCTGCGGTCCCGCGTCGCAGCGGCAAACAAAATAGGCTCGTCGGAGTTCTTCTACCATCATTTTCTCCTCGTCTTCCAGCTCTGCACCATCCTGCATCTCCCACCTGGAAACATAAAGACACTGTGAAAGGTTATGGGCGGGACATGAAACGCAGTCATCTTCTGACCTCCAGGTGTGGACAGAACTGCAGGTGCCCACTAATGACCTAAAATCGTTCCTATTTATAGAAAGGGCTTTGGCAGGTGGCCATAAGGTCAAGTGACTTGCTGTCCTCCTTTGCGTTTGGTAGCGTTTGTCTGAATGTGAGCAGTCACTACAATATTGTATGACTTTAGGTGCTTCGCTATGCCGCTCGTATTTTTGTCTCCAAATTACTCATGAAAATCACATGGTTCGAATTTCTTGAACTGACGTAAGAAGCAGTGGTGGTTTCTGGTGGAATTTCGGGCCATTGTTAGCATTTGCATTTCCTCGTGGGTACGACAAGTGGTCTTCAAGGATTTGAAAGAGGTGATCGATGTCATGTGTTATTATTATTATTATTATTATTATTATTAGTAAAATAGTGACATCCAGGTCAATTCCATGCACAACTTGCACTGTCCACCAAATCACTGCTTGTAAAAATGAAGATTTACTTTGTTTGGAATAACAGGTCCATAGAAAGTCCTTAGCAATAAATGTCATAATAAAATAGCATGAACAAAGTTCAAGGTCTAGAATTATGTGTCATAATGAAATGAGAGCAGCGTTACTTGTGTACAATTGCTGTAAATGGTTCGAGGGCGGATACATAAAGGTAAAAAAAAAGAAAATTGGCTAACATCGACCATGTGAGTTGATGAGTACTGCTGTTTTCTTGAAAATATTGCAGAGCATGCCTTTAAATGTCTACTTACAATCATTGAAGGCATATTCAAATTCCTCCAGGGTTTTGGGGAAGGTGAAGGGGGGTTCATCCTTCTTCATGAGTTCATCTAAATCTATTCTTGACAGCAAGTCTGAGAAGAAACAGAATGTCATGTCAGATTATATTATCTTAATACAGCCGCAAACTGCAAAAACAGAGCTATTTGCAGTTGACTCTTTCCAATCTAAGATAAAAGCAAACCCAAAAATATCTTTATTTTTGCAATGCTATGAGATAAGATTCATTCTGAAATGCTCCACATTATGTAGGTGGCACAGCTACGTTCTGTCTTTGTTTATTTGTACATTCATGGTTTCTGTGACTGGGACATGATAGTTGTGGTAGTACAAGGTGGATTAAGTTGGGGAAATCTTTGATGACATAACGGTCAAATGTGTTTCAACGGATTTGAAATAATCAGAATTGTACTGTTCACACTGCATGAAAAGAATATCTGATGCATGTCGCACATGGGCAAAAAAAAAAAAAAAAATTGAGCTCTAGTGCGAAGACTTTGAGAATCACCTTTGAGCGCTGTGGTTTTCTCTCCGTCTTCCTGGCCGGCCACCTGGGCCATGGCGATCAACAAGATGCACACAGCTGGTTTAGCAGCACAGGGCGGAGAGCTAAGCATCAGATCAGTTCCCCAAAATCACCGAGGTGTCCCCTGTGACAGAGATTTAAAATAATCATAATAAAATGATGAAATATCTTGTTCAAATGCATGTTTTTCTATAACACGATTGTGACCGTGCTATTAATGCAGCATTAATAATTCAGACAACTATTGGTATTAAATAGAACGAAAGAAAACCCCAACAGTTAGTTTATTACAACTATTTGTCAATGACTCGCGCTGGCTCCACTTGCACACATGTTAAGTCTGCAGACATTACCAAAAGGTAGCAAATGTGTATTGTTACTCCAGATGCCTGCTGAGACTGAAAGAGTATCCGCGTCCATGTGGAGCCGCTGCGAGCGAGTCGAGGAACGATAAAGTCGTGCTTTTTTGTTTCACATACTTTGAAAAGCAAACCAAGACGCGCTAGTTGCACAGACGGAAACAAGCATGTTGCTCATCTTTGACTCACACGCTTTGAGAACATGCGACACGACACACTCGACACTCGTTGCTGCTTCCTGGATGGTCTCCCAAACAGGAAGTACTCTGGGGCGCCAAGCTTCCGGGTTACCGGGGCAACAGAATGGAAGCCTTTTTTTTCTTAAAGGTGCAGCGGCACAGCTGTTGCGGCTGCACAAAGTTTTGTTTGTTTGCAGTCAAGTTTGAACTGTGGAATAGGATTCGAGGTTTGGTGTTTCCAATAATTTGGTTACATGAAATGGGCAAAACATAATAACACTAACAGTAAATATCAGGTTATTTTAAATTATTATCTAATATTATATTTAGATAAAGTACGTACTGCGTTTGCAAAGGTCCCGTTTTATAATTAATTCAACTTCCAATGCGTGCACGTGTGGTAAAATAAGTGTGAGGCATGCGGCACACACACACACACACACACACACACACACACACACACACACACACACACACACACACACACACACACACACAAGCAAAAGAAATGGGTACCAGCTACAGGAGCATGTGGCTGCTTATGCTAATATGACACTAAGTCAGTTCTGAATGCAATCTGAATCTGATTGAAATGTTTATGTGGCCCTAATAATCCACAGATGAGTCCTCTATAATAGAATATTCAATATATTCTTTGTGAGGAACCCTTCTTTGTAACGATTTGTTGTGATTCATATTGTCAGGTTCGCTGACAGGTGTCATCTGAACCCAGCACCTGTCTGCAATTGAAACAGTATGAAACACAGAATGGGTTTATTCCAGGACGGCTGATAAAGAAGAAGCAAAACGGAAAAAGCATTTATCTTAAAAGAACACTTTAGCAACCCAAACCCTTGCATCACTCAACTAAAATGTTTTTGTTATGTTAAATGCCGTACATTTGCAAAGATGAATGGTGCCGTTGTTGCCGTTTAGCCTGTGTTCTGCAACAGAGACAGAATTGACTTGCTGAACATTTTATTGTCTTTTGTGTCATCCAAGTGGTTTGGTATTTGTGATGTTCTGCCATTTGCATTGTAAGCCAAGCATCCATCTTGGGCAGAGAACAAAAGCTTTCTGACATTGGAATTGAACAGAGTGCACACAAGTCCTTGTGTAAAAAAAAAAAAAATGGATCTGCTCATTTGAACATACAGGACAGTGGAACCACAGCTTTTATATGCCCTAGTTTTCATATGATTCAGTTTTCAACCATTTTTTAAAAAACCGAAATATTCCCACATATCCACTTTGTTTTTGCTCCAAAACCATATGACTCGGTTGCTCATGTTCAAGCATCGAGCCCCATCAAAGCATCTCATGCGCACGTGCAGCTTTGTTTTCTTGAGTGGACATCAGCGCAAAGCAGCAGCACATTATCATCTGGGGCATTTTTGTGCTTATATATTGAATGCAATGCTGGTAAAGGAGATGGCAAAGCCCCTGAATTTGAAAAAGACCTTGTAGCAAAGTGAGAAAATGGTGGCATTGAAAATGAATGGATGCAGCTCAGTAAGGAAGGTAAAATTCATTCATACGATATTTCAACTCTCTGATGCATATGATATCAGGGAAGGACATAGCACAATTTATTGCTGGCTATGACTTAAAAAAATGTCGACAATTGACAAAAACAGTTTTTTGTTTTTTTAACAGACACTTTATTTCTATTATTGAATCATTGTCTTTGCCATCCATGTAAGTTTGTACAACAAAATACTTTGTATGTATGTCAAATGTTTTTTTAAGTATATTTAGTAATCTCATTACTTGAAAAAATATTTTTAAAATGTATACATACATATATATATATAATGACAGACATTTCAGTGAAGGTAGGTTTTGAAACAAGCTGCAATCAAAACAAACATCGCCTCTCTCTTCCCTACCGTAATTTTTTTTTCAGAGAGTTAAAAAAAAAAGTATGCTGACAACACCATCTTTACACACGCTGCCTCAAAAAATAAAAAGCTCCCATGATCACACAGTCCCACCTTGTCCCGGGCAAACAAATGCATCTTCTCCATTTCCCACAACTGATGTCTGGAGATGTGCTCCAAAAAAGATGAAATGTGACTGATGTGATGTGGAGAAGAAGAGACACATTTAGTCTGAAGCAAACTCGTTGTCACACACTGCACATGCATACTGTAGACACCTGCACTATGCACACGCACACGCACACACACACACACACACACACACACACACACACACACACACACACACACACACACACACACACACACTATAACCCCCAAAACCTTTGACTTGTCTTTTGAACGTAACCTCAAAAACTGTTTTTTTGGGGTTTTTTTTTTCAAATCACTGAAAGTGCGCATCACTGATGGTGTAGTGGTACACTCGCTGGGCTTGGGTGCGGGCAGCGTGGGATCAGCTTCCACTCAGTGACGGATTGCATGTGGGTGTGACTGGTTGTTTGTCTCTACATGTGCCCTGCGACTGACTGGCGAACAGTTCACGGTGCAGTCCGCCTTTCGCCTAAAGTCAGCTCGGATAGGCTCCAGCAACTCCCCGCGACCCTCTTCAGGAAAAGCAATGTTGAAAATGGATGGATGAAAGGATCAATGTGCGCATGTGGTGAAGACATTTTGTATCTTCCACTAACAACCAAGGCTAAATGTAGCTCCTCCCCATCATACAAAGTCTGTCTCATCTGTCATGATGGATCGCACTTCAATATATGTATGTCCTTGATACCAAGTATTACTTTCCTATTCAGCCAGAGCTTTGGCAGCCTCTTCTGACATCAAATAAAGAGCACAAACACTTCAAATAGGTGAGTTCTTCTGCAAAAACGTGTTATTATTATTATTATTATTATTATTATTATTGTCATGAAAGTATGATGGCGGTTGAAGATCTCTGTATGAGAGGGAGGAGCGAAAGTTAGCTTGTTGTTGGTCAAAAGTGACTGGTGTCATGGTCGCATGACGGCGCTCTTGCTTTGCCGCATAGTGAGTTGTCCATCCATGCATTTTCCGATCCGCTTTCTCTTCACAAGGGTCGCGGGGGGTGCTGGAGACTATCCCAGCTGTCTTCAGTTGGCGGGGGACACCCTGAACCGGTTGCCAGCCAATCGCAGGGCACATAGAGACAAACAACCATTCGCGCTAACACTCACACCTAAGGACAATGTAGAGTGTTCAATCAGCCTGCACAGGACAGTGGAACCACAGCTTTTATATGCCCTAGTTTTCATATGATTCAGTTTTCAACCATTTTTTAAAAAACCGAAATATTCCCACATATCCACTTTGTTTTTGCTCCAAAACCATATGACTCGGTTGCTCATGTTCAAGCATCGAGCCCCATCAAAGCATCTCATGCGCACGTGCAGCTTTGTTTTCTTGAGTGGACATCAGCGCAAAGCAGCAGCACATTATCATCTGGGGCATTTTTGTGCTTATATATTGAATGCAATGCTGGTAAAGGAGATGGCAAAGCCCCTGAATTTGAAAAAGACCTTGTAGCAAAGTGAGAAAATGGTGGCATTGAAAATGAATGGATGCAGCTCAGTAAGGAAGGTAAAATTCATTCATACGATATTTCAACTCTCTGATGCATATGATATCAGGGAAGGACATAGCACAATTTATTGCTGGCTATGACTTAAAAAAATGTCGACAATTGACAAAAACAGTTTTTTGTTTTTTTAACAGACACTTTATTTGTATTATTGAATCATTGTCTTTGCCATCCATGTAAGTTTGTACAACAAAATAATTTGTATGTATGTCAAATGTTTTTTTAAGTATATTTAGTAATCTCATTACTTGAAAAAATATTTTTAAAATGTATACATACATATATATATATAATGACAGACATTTCAGTGAAGGTAGGTTTTGAAACAAGCTGCAATCAAAACAAACATCGCCTCTCTCTTCCCTACCGTAATTTTTTTTTCAGAGAGTTAAAAAAAAAAGTATGCTGACAACACCATCTTTACACACGCTGCCTCAAAAAATAAAAAGCTCCCATGATCACACAGTCCCACCTTGTCCCGGGCAAACAAATGCATCTTCTCCATTTCCCACAACTGATGTCTGGAGATGTGCTCCAAAAAAGATGAAATGTGACTGATGTGATGTGGAGAAGAAGAGACACATTTAGTCTGAAGCAAACTCGTTGTCACACACTGCACATGCATACTGTAGACACCTGCACTATGCACACGCACACGCACACACACACACACACACACACACAC
>NW_017806076.1:1014438-1045564 GCF_001891065.2 Hippocampus comes
GACAACTGGTCTGTAAGGATTTGAAAGAGGTGATCGATGTCATGTGTTATTATTATTATTATTATTATTATTATTATTGTCATGAAAGTATGATGGCGGTTGAAGATCTCTGTATGAGAGGGAGGAGCGAAAGTTAGCTTGTTGTTGGTCAAAAGTGACTGGTGTCATGGTCGCATGACGGCGCTCTTGCTTTGCCGCATAGTGAGTTGTCCATCCATGCATTTTCCGATCCGCTTTCTCTTCACAAGGGTCGCGGGGGGTGCTGGAGACTATCCCAGCTGTCTTCAGTTGGCGGGGGACACCCTGAACCGGTTGCCAGCCAATCGCAGGGCACATAGAGACAAACAACCATTCGCGCTAACACTCACACCTAAGGACAATGTAGAGTGTTCAATCAGCCTGTCAGGCATGTTTTTGGAATGTGGGAGGAAACCGGAGTACCCGGAGAAAACCCACGCAGGCGCGGGGAGAACATTCAAACTCCACACAGAAAGGCCAGAGCCAGAATCGAACCCTGTACCTCAGCACTGTGAGGTCGACATGCTAACCACTGGATCACCGGGCCGCCCTTGGTGAATTGTTGCAGGGGCAAATATCGTCTGCTTACGTGTCTGTACAGCTTCAGCTTCTTCAACAAATATTCTGATTCAGAGGGCGTGGAGGGCTTCAACAGAGAGCCTTCAAGGGTGGTCATGTTGTCGGTAATCCACTCTGAGTATTTCAGTGGAGTCACTTGACGAGTGGCTGCGGTCAATCAAATCCATACGGATGCCTTTGAGCACAGCAGAATTATGCCTGCGCGGCCGCAAATGATTACATTTTCGTCGCAATCTTGCCATCTCCTTTTATCCCGCCCTGCCTCCTCCTCCAATTCCTCATTGCATCTTCAAACATGTGTCATACTGTTGTGTTGTGAGTGCGGGAGGGAGGAAGGGGTGACCCATGCGCGACGACTTCACGCACATGCAAAGCACTCGGTGTAGACTCCGCCTCTGTCACCGAGTGTATTTGGCCATAACAAGCGTGCTCTTTCGCCGCAACCTTGCCACTGTCACACTTGTACTTGGTTTTGAAACAAGCTGCAATCAAAACAAACATCGCCTCTCTCTTCCCTACCGTAATTTTTTTTTCAGAGAGTTAAAAAAAAAAGTATGCTGACAACACCATCTTTCCTCCCTGAACAAGGGGCTCTAATTCCTGTTCTGTTTTTGTTTCACAGCAGACAGACGATCAAACAAATAGCGACGAGACAAAACTGAGAGAATGCTGAGAGGGGGAAACGATTTACAGGTTGGGCAAAATGTAACTATTGAGTTAGCTGAATGAAAAAAAAAATTATATAAATATATATAAGCAAAAGAACAATAATCCTACAGTAGAGAGGTATCGGTTTGTTGGAGCATTGGCGGCGCATAAAGGAGTGAGTGAGAGCGGAAGGAAGACAAGAAGGTACGCCGTAGCTTTTTCAATGTTTAATTTTCAAATAGGATTAAGCAGAATGACATTTAGCTGAAGGTTACAGGCTCAGCATTGTCTTAGCTGATATTGATATGCAGGAGGCGCCCTGCTTGTCACCGGGACAAACACTGTTGATGAATGAGAAGCCTTTCCCCAGGAGGGTGTTAAGTGCAAATTTGAAATGAGCGAGAGGCAAAGGTGGGGAGCGAAGAAAAAGAAACGACACGCACAGATACAGACTGAATTACCATGATAGTCGCCATGTACAGCGTGCCTTGATAAAGTTGCCCCAAGTGTAAATTGTTCCCTTAAGTATGGCTTGTGTGTTGAAAATGAGAGAAAAATAATCATAAAAGTCATAATAGGAGCAGTGACGAGTGCATCGCATCACAACAACCACAATAATACAACGGAGGCGGTTAGCAATGCACAAATAGACTAAAATTGACAAGAACTACTCAGCTAAAATGTTTTTGTTATGTTAAATGCCGTACATTTGCAAAGATGAATGGTGCCGTTGTTGCCGTTTAGCCTGTGTTCTGCAACAGAGACAGAATTGACTTGCTGAACATTTTATTGTCTTTTGTGTCATCCAAGTGGTTTGGTATTTGTGATGTTCTGCCATTTGCATTGTAAGCCAAGCATCCATCTTGGGCAGAGAACAAAAGCTTTCTGACATTGGAATTGAACAGAGTGCACACAAGTCCTTGTGTAAAAAAAAAAAAAATGGATCTGCTCATTTGAACATACAGGACAGTGGAACCACAGCTTTTATATGCCCTAGTTTTCATATGATTCAGTTTTCAACCATTTTTTAAAAAACCGAAATATTCTCACATATCCACTTTGTTTTTGCTCCAAAACCATATGACTCGGTTGCTCATGTTCAAGCATCGAGCCCCATCAAAGCATCTCATGCGCACGTGCAGCTTTGTTTTCTTGAGTGGACATCAGCGCAAAGCAGCAGCACATTATCATCTGGGGCATTTTTGTGCTTATATATTGAATGCAATGCTGGTAAAGGAGATGGCAAAGCCCCTGAATTTGAAAAAGACCTTGTAGCAAAGTGAGAAAATGGTGGCATTGAAAATGAATGGATGCAGCTCAGTAAGGAAGGTAAAATTCATTCATACGATATTTCAACTCTCTGATGCATATGATATCAGGGAAGGACATAGCACAATTTATTGCTGGCTATGACTTAAAAAAATGTCGACAATTGACAAAAACAGTTTTTTGTTTTTTTAACAGACACTTTATTTCTATTATTGAATCATTGTCTTTGCCATCCATGTAAGTTTGTACAACAAAATACTTTGTATGTATGTCAAATGTTTTTTTAAGTATATTTAGTAATCTCATTACTTGAAAAAATATTTTTAAAATGTATACATACATATATATATAATGACAGACATTTCAGTGAAGGTAGGTTTTGAAACAAGCTGCAATCAAAACAAACATCGCCTCTCTCTTCCCTACCGTAATTTTTTTTTCAGAGAGTTAAAAAAAAAAGTATGCTGACAACACCATCTTTACACACGCTGCCTCAAAAAATAAAAAGCTCCCATGATCACACAGTCCCACCTTGTCCCGGGCAAACAAATGCATCTTCTCCATTTCCCACAACTGATGTCTGGAGATGTGCTCCAAAAAAGATGAAATGTGACTGATGTGATGTGGAGAAGAAGAGACACATTTAGTCTGAAGCAAACTCGTTGTCACACACTGCACATGCATACTGTAGACACCTGCACTATGCACACGCACACGCACACACACACACACACACACACACACACACACACACACACACACAAACATAAAGACACTGTGAAAGGTTATGGGCGGGACATGAAACGCAGTCATCTTCTGACCTCCAGGTGTGGACAGAACTGCAGGTGCCCACTAATGACCTAAAATCGTTCCTATTTATAGAAAGGGCTTTGGCAGGTGGCCATAAGGTCAAGTGACTTGCTGTCCTCCTTTGCGTTTGGTAGCGTTTGTCTGAATGTGAGCAGTCACTACAATATTGTATGACTTTAGGTGCTTCGCTATGCCGCTCGTATTTTTGTCTCCAAATTACTCATGAAAATCACATGGTTCGAATTTCTTGAACTGACGTAAGAAGCAGTGGTGGTTTCTGGTGGAATTTCGGGCCATTGTTAGCATTTGCATTTCCTCGTGGGTACGACAAGTGGTCTTTAAGGATTTGAAAGAGGTGATCGATGTCATGTGTTATTATTATTATTATTATTATTATTATTATTATTATTGTCATGAAAGTATGATGGCGGTTGAAGATCTCTGTATGAGAGGGTCAAAAGTGACTGGTGTCATGGTCGCATGACGGCGCTCTTGCTTTGCCGCATAGTGAGTTGTCCATCCATGCATTTTCCGATCCGCTTTCTCTTCACAAGGGTCGCGGGGGGTGCTGGAGACTATCCCAGCTGTCTTCAGTTGGCGGGGGACACCCTGAACCGGTTGCCAGCCAATCGCAGGGCACATAGAGACAAACAACCATTCGCGCTAACACTCACACCTAAGGACAATGTAGAGTGTTCAATCAGCCTGTCAGGCATGTTTTTGGAATGTGGGAGGAAACCGGAGTACCCGGAGAAAACCCACGCAGGCGCGGGGAGAACATTCAAACTCCACACAGAAAGGCCAGAGCCAGAATCGAACCCTGTACCTCAGCACTGTGAGGTCGACATGCTAACCACTGGATCACCGGGCCGCCCTTGGTGAATTGTTGCAGGGGCAAATATCGTCTGCTTACGTGTCTGTACAGCTTCAGCTTCTTCAACAAATATTCTGATTCAGAGGGCGTGGAGGGCTTCAACAGAGAGCCTTCAAGGGTGGTCATGTTGTCGGTAATCCACTCTGAGTATTTCAGTGGAGTCACTTGACGAGTGGCTGCGGTCAATCAAATCCATACGGATGCCTTTGAGCACAGCAGAATTATGCCTGCGCGGCCGCAAATGATTACATTTTCGTCGCAATCTCGCCATCTCCTTTTATCCCGCCCTGCCTCTTCCTCCTCCTCCAATTCCTCATTGCATCTTCAAACATGTGTCATACTGTTGTGTTGTGAGTGCGGGAGGGAGGAAGGGGTGACCCATGCGCGACGACTTCACGCACATGCAAAGCACTCGGTGTAGACTCCGCCTCTGTCACCGAGTGTATTTGGCCATAACAGGCGTGTTCTTTCGCCGCAACCTTGCCACTGTCACACTTGTACTTGCCACCTGTAATGGGGAGGGTCTGTTTAAACAAGCGTGCTCTTTCGCCGCAACCTTGCCACTGTCACACTTGTACTATTTGCCACCTGTAATGGGGAGGGTCTGTTTATGTAAATGTACGACACATTTCTTTTTGTCTTGACTGCATTCTCCTCCCTGAACAAGGGGCTCTAATTCCTGTTCTGTTTTTGTTTCACAGCAGACAGACGATCAAACAAATAGCGACGAGACAAAACTGAGAGAATGCTGAGAGGGGGAAACGATTTACAGGTTGGGCAAAATGTAACTATTGAGTTATCTGAATGAAAAAAAAAATTATATAAATATATATAAGCAAAAGAACAATAATCCTACAGTAGAGAGGTATCGGTTTGTTGGAGCATTGGCGGCGCATAAAGGAGTGAGTGAGAGCGGAAGGAAGACAAGAAGGTACGCCGTAGCTTTTTCAATGTTTAATTTTCAAATAGGATTAAGCAGAATGACATTTAGCTGAAGGTTACAGGCTCAGCATTGTCTTAGCTGATATTGATATGCAGGAGGCGCCCTGCTTGTCACCGGGACAAACACTGTTGATGAATGAGAAGCCTTTCCCCAGGAGGGTGTTAAGTGCAAATTTGAAATGAGCGAGAGGCAAAGGTGGGGAGCGAAGAAAAAGAAACGACACGCACAGATACAGACTGAATTACCATGATAGTCGCCATGTACAGCGTGCCTTGATAAAGTTGCCCCAAGTGTAAATTGTTCCCTTAAGTATGGCTTGTGTGTTGAAAATGAGAGAAAAATAATCATAAAAGTCATAATAGGAGCAGTGACGAGTGCATCGCATCACAACAACCACAATAATACAACGGAGGCGGTTAGCAATGCACAAATAGACTAAAATTGACAAGAACTTTGTCCTCATTTCGCAAAGTTTCCCCCGGAATTTACATCTTAACAAGGGGGAGTCTCGCGCTCTAATTCTTATGGGCTCTCCTCATTTTTCATGCATTAATACCGGAGCTGCTGACTTGGCGATTCCTCTGAATACAGAATAGGACACACATATTAAGACTCATATATTTACAGGGATTGATGCCATGGGAGATTGTCTGGGAGTGTGAGGAATAGGCTGCCAAACATGTCCTACACCGTGAGTGTCACCGTGACGATGCGGTCACATCACACGCAGGTGGAGTTTCGCTCATCATCGGAAGTGATGTTCGAAAAATTAATCCGAGATAAATCGACAATAAAAATAAAAAGACCAAATTTCAATGACTTCACAATATATACAAGCTAGCATCTCGATAGGAGGTTCAACTCCAGCTACCTCAACTGATACATGCTTAAAAATGAAAACAGAAGAAGCAACACAAAAAAAAAAAAAAAAATGTTGGTAAAATGTGAGCGAGCATGAAGACAAAGTGCTTGAACGATCATGAGAGGCGGCAGCCAGCGGTTCCCCCTGCAGCTGTCACAAGGCTTGGGGGCGGAAGGGGGTGGGGGTGGGCTTCTCCATTTCTACGAGTGTGTGTTGGATATGTTTGCGCTGAGCTGGATGCCCTGCCCGACTGCCACTGGGACGGCTGTTTGTTTAAAAGGCTCGCCTGTCAAACAGAGAGCGCTCCCGACAGCCAGACACAGGGCTAAATAACTCTGACAGCAGCCCTAATCAGAGGCTTCGCACATTGCCACAGGGCCTGGAGGATCCATCATAACCCAAGCCTAAATATTTAAAGTGCTAAACTTTCCAAAGGTCACGGGCTTTTCCATGCATGCCAGGGCGACATGTGTCACAGCGGGAGGACGAGGGGAAAGCAAGCGACAGAGAGAGAGAGAGAGAGAGAGAGAGAGAGAGAGAGTATGATTAAATGTCCTTTCCTCACCATTTCAAATCTTGTGAGAAGCCCTTTTAGATCGTATTCGGTTAGTTTTAGGAAACAGACCTTTTGGCTTATGGTCACAACGTTAAACATCTCATTTATTTATTTCAAAACTCGAGTGACATTGGAATGAGGAAACAACAAGGCCGGACAAATTATGCCAATTAATGGTAGAGTTTACTTTTCAAGTTTTTTCATTCTGCCACAAAATGACTTCTTCTGAAATTGCGTGTGGATCAAAATGGTGAAGGTGCTACATGATGAGCTTTGTGGATAGTTAAGTAATGCATGTGGAAAGCCAAACGGGTACATTGGGCTGAAGGCAAACTCGACTCCAGACTGGCAGCGAGTCAATCACAGAACGTTTATACTCTTAAAACCGCTGGGTCAAAAGTAACCCAAACTGACTGAAATAGCAAACCCAGCACTGGGTCCAAAATGGACCGAGCCAATGCTGGCTTATTTATACCGAGCACATTGGGTTGACGCGACACACTGGAGCAAGATTTTGATCCAACAAAGGGTAAAAAGAAATAGATGAGAAGGTAATCAGAACAACTGTCGTTAAAAATAACAGGAATATTCTCAGAAGCAAGTTTCTCCCGTCAAGTGTCGCCGCAGT
The DNA here is from genome assembly GCF_001891065.2 of Hippocampus comes. Classification (NCBI taxonomy): domain Eukaryota; kingdom Metazoa; phylum Chordata; class Actinopteri; order Syngnathiformes; family Syngnathidae; genus Hippocampus; species Hippocampus comes. The sequence continues at coordinate 1,021,626 of NW_017806076.1, forward strand.
GAGTCACTGAAATTATGTTTGGCACAGAGTCCAAAGTCAGCAGCGTTACTCATACATTTCCTATGAAGGTTACATAAAAGTTACTTCAAATTTGGTGTACTTCAAATTCGGTATACAACACAACAATCAAAATGGCGATCAGCTTCATTCAACCGAAACACACTTCGGATAAATGTAATTGAAGAATTTTTCAGACAACCAAAGTCCTGGAACTTTTTGAACACCTCATATATATACAGTACAAACAAATCCATGCCACCCCCCTCCCCCCAAGGAAAAAAAAAAAACTACTGAAAGCCCTGCGAGTCTAAACTGGGGCTGAAAATGTATGAAGTGTCCCTGAGTCATTCACAGTGGGTGTCCAAAATTTGACTAGTATCACTTCCAGTCTGGTCGGGCAAAACTTAATCCACCATTAATGAATTTCAACGACGACTACCCAACCGGAGCGTGCCAAATACGAGCAGCTAATTTCACTTGAAAGTTCAGAGAGTAGGTCCTACAATGACTTGTGCAGTGTGCCTGCGTGTGTGCATCTTCTTCAGACTGAGCGTGACCGTGTTAAGTCCATACTATCTCATTTCACGCTCTTGCACTTGGCCTTTGGTGGAACACTTCCACAGGCAACGGTGAAGAGGAGTCGTAGCCCGCTGTGCACTTTTGCACCCAGGTGTCCAAAAGTGGAGAGCATGGGAATAAATCATTGCAGGGGACACGTTTGAGTTGACAGAACAGCCAGCGATGAGGTCACACAGGTTCGGACCTCGGTAATCTTTTATATTTGCTTATACTTGGAATGGATTGACTGATGTGTGATCTGTCAAACACAGCGTGTCAATATTGAAATTGCCACGTGTAAAATATTTTGCGTTAAATCCAAGTTCAAAAGGATGCGTATTAAGGTCATTTTAGAAAGGGATTTTAATTTCTTGACTTTGCTTTCACATGTTTTAAAAATTTTTGTTTGTCAATGCATTTATCGTATTTTCCGAACTATAAGGCGTGGCGGAGTATGAATCTGTTTTCATATAAAGGGCGCGCCGCATGATAAGGCGCATACAACAGAAGCTATAATCGTGGCTGCAGTTTCATTATGCACCCACTAGGTGGAGCTACACTAAAGGAATACAATACAATACAGCTTTATTCATAAAGAGCTTTCACAACCGCTGTAGTTGTAACAAATTGGACATTAAAAATACTATGTCCAAGAAATTAGAATATTGATCTAGGTGCATTAAAAGCCGCACCGTTGGCTTTTGAGAAAATTGAAAGCTTTTGGTTGCGCCTTATAGTGCGGAAAATACAGTAAATGCTGCCAATGCGTGTTCTTTCAGTAATTCTTAGTCAGCTACTTTTCTCCGGTGTGCCTTTGAGTGTCTCGAGCGGTTGCTTTGTAAATACTTTGAGGTGTTGTGCTTTTGGTTGTGTGAAGCACATTGAGTTGACTTGTGTATAAAATGCGCCGTGTGAGTAAGATGGCCTTGCCCTAATTGTTCCTTTATGGCAAGAAAACGCTTCTGATTTTCTTCTTTGAGCAAGAGAGACATGAGTAACAAAAACCGATGGGAAGCCTGAAAAGCCATAAAATACAACAAGAGAGATGAGCTTTTGTTTGGAAATAGATTCTGTACAGTGCACTCCAGTTCACTCGGGGGGTAAACGACAAGTTCACAATACAGGGCAAAGGCTTTGACTCGATTTCTATTGGAAAGCAAACATCTAATTCAATTTGGATACATGCCTGTGCCAGGCTACGAGACGGAGGCAGATTGTAAGTGACAGCCATTGGACAGCTGGCTGGATTTGAATATTGACGAGACAGAGACTTGACAGAAGGGATTATGCTCTACCTTCCGACTTAGTAGCCACTGCACTGATCCATTGTATTGTCAGATCAAGTCACTGTCAGGTCTACAGTATATCCATGCACTGATGCCACTCAGTATTAGACCCCACCTGGGATCCTTACCAATGCAAATTGATGGCCACTCAAAAGCTAAAAGATATAGAGTCAATCGACATGGACAACAGTCTGCGACATCCCCGGCAAATCTCTTTCCAAGTAGCCAGAAAAACAAATATTCTTGGGGTTTGAGCATCTTTTTTTTCTTTTTTTTTTCCCTGCATGACTGACTAAACCAAGTCAGATGTTTATTTTCCTATTCTCATGGCTCTGATTCTTTGGTGACAGACAGTATTTACTTGTCAAAGATACTTTCGACGACCAAAATGGATGATTTAAGTAGACGTGATGCACATGTACTGAAAAAAGTTTGGGTTTGTGAAAAATCTCGGGGAATAAGACACACATGACTAATACACAAAATGGGAATAGAATAGAGAGAAAGCATTTGCTTTCTTGTCTTCGTGACCTTTTGCCCACATCGGGTCATTTTGAGATGAGAACAGTGGGAGAGATAAATTAGCAATGACAGTGATTAGGAAACCTAATTCCATTTGGCTTACTTTTAGAGGCAGGTTCCATCAATTCCATGTCTTTGTTGCACTTTTAACTTTTTCTTGGGATTTTAGAGCCATTCGGATTATGTTTGTATTTTTCAATGTTTTTTTTTTTCCATTATTGTCATAAACGTGACAGAAGTGGTAAAGTCAGCAGCGTTACTCATACATTTCCTATGAAGGTTACATAAAAGTTACTTCAAATTTGGTGTACTTCAAATTCGGTATACAACACAACAATCAAAATGGCGACCAGCTTCATTCAACCCAAACACACTTTGGATAAATGTAATTCAAGAATTTTTCAGACAACCAAAGTCCTGGAACTTTTTGAACACCTCATATATATACAGTACAAACAAATCCATGCCACCCCCCTCCCCCCAAGGAAAAAAAAAAAACTACTGAAAGCCCTGCGAGTCTAAACTGGGGCTGAAAATGTATGAAGTGTCCCTGAGTCATTCACAGTGGGGTAAAAATTACTTCAAATTCGGTCTACTTCAAATTCGGTATACAACACAACAATCAAAATGGCGATCAGCTTCATTCAACCGAAACACACTTCGGATAAATGTAATTGAAGAATTTTTCAGACAACCAAAGTCCTGGAACTTTTTGAACACCTCATATATATACAGTACAAACAAATCCATGCCCCCACCCCCCCCAATCGTGGCTGCAGTTTCATTATGCACCCACTAGGTGGAGCTACACTAAAGGAATACAATACAATACAGCTTTATTCATAAAGAGCTTTCACAACCGCTGTAGTTGTAACAAATTGGACATTAAAAATACTACGTCCAAGAAATTAGAATATTGATCTAGGTGCATTAAAAGCCGCACCGTTGGCTTTTGAGAAAATTGAAAGCTTTTGGTTGCGCCTTATAGTGCGGAAAATACAGTAAATGCTGCCAATGCGTGTTCTTTCAGTAATTCTTAGTCAGCTACTTTTCTCCGGTGTGCCTTTGAGTGTCTCGAGCGGTTGCTTTGTAAATACTTTGAGGTGTTGTGCTTTTGGTTGTGTGAAGCACATTGAGTTGACTTGTGTATAAAATGCGCCGTATAAATAAAATGGCCTTGCCCTAATTGTTCATTTGGCATTAATTTGTGCTAGAATGCAATTGATATGTGATGGATAAATCTGTGCTGCTACGCGGTAAAAGAATGGCAAGAAAACGCTTCTGATTTTCTTCTTTGAGCAAGAGAGACATGAGTAACAAAAACCGATGGGAAGCCTGAAAAGCCATAAAATACAACAAGAGAGATGAGCTTTTGTTTGGAAATAGATTCTGTACAGTGCACTCCAGTTCACTCGGGGGGTAAACGACAAGTTCACAATACAGGGCAAAGGCTTTGACTCGATTTCTATTGGAAAGCAAACATCTAATTCAATTTGGATACATGCCTGTGCCAGGCTACGAGACGGAGGCAGATTGTAAGTGACAGCCATTGGACAGCTGGCTGGATTTGAATATTGACGAGACAGAGACTTGACAGAAGGGATTATGCTCTACCTTCCGACTTAGTAGCCACTGCACTGATCCATTGTATTGTCAGATCAAGTCACTGTCAGGTCTACAGTATATCCATGCACTGATGCCACTCAGTATTAGTGTGTAAAATATTTTGCGTTCAATCCAAGTTCAAAAGGATGCGTATTAAGGTCTTTTAAGCGTTGAAAATCAACTGTCATTTTAGAAAGTGATTTTAATTTCTTGACTTTGCTTTCACATGTCTTAAAAACTTTTGCTTGCCAATGCATTTATCGTATTTTCCGCACTATAAGGCACGACGGAGTATAAATCTGTTTTCATATAAAGGGCGCGCCGCATGATCAACCGCATACAACAGAAGCTGTGATAGTGGCTGCAGTTACATTATGCACCCACTAGATGGAGCTACACTAAAGGAGTACAACACAATACAGCTTTATTCATAAAGAGCTTTCACAACCGCTGGAGTTGTAACAAATTGAACATTAAAAATACTACGTCCAAGAAATTAGAATATTGATCCATATAGAAAAGCCGCACCGTTGGCTTTTGAGAAAATTGAATGCTTTTGGTTGCGCCTTATAGAGCGGGAAAATACGGTAAATGCTGCCAATGCGTTTTCTTTCAGTAATTCTTAGTAAGCTACTTTTCTCCGGTTTGCCTTTGAGTGTCTCGAGCGGTTGCTTTGTCAATACTTTTTGTTGTGCTTTTGGTTGTGTGAAGCACATTGAGTTGACTTGTGTATAAAATGCGCCGTGTGAGTAAGATGGCCTTGCCCTAATTGTTCCTTTGGCATTAATTTGTGCGAGAATGAAATTAATATGTGATGGATAAATCTGTGCTGCTACGCGGTAAAAGAATGGCAAGAAAACGCTCCTGATTTTCTTCTTTGAGTAACAAAAACCGATGGGAAGCCTGAAAAGCCATAAAATACAACAAGAGAGATGAGCTTTTGTTTGGAAATAGATTCTGTACAGTGCACTCCAGTTCACTCGGGGGGTAAACGACAAGTTCACAATACAGGGCAAAGGCTTTGACTCGATTTCTATTGGAAAGCAAACATCTAATTCAATTTGGATACATGCCTGTGCCAGGCTACGAGACGGAGGCAGATTGTAAGTGACAGCCATTGGACAGCTGGCTGGATTTGAATATTGACGAGACAGAGACTTGACAGAAGGGATTATGCTCTACCTTCCGACTTAGTAGCCACTGCACTGATCCATTGTATTGTCAGATCAAGTCACTGTCAGGTCTACAGTATATCCATGCACTGATGCCACTCAGTATTAGACCCCACCTGGGATCCTTACCAATGCAAATTGATGGCCACTCAAAAGCTAAAAGATATAGAGTCAATCGACATGGACAACAGTCTGCGACATCCCCGGCAAATCTCTTTCCAAGTAGCCAGAAAAACAAATATTCTTGGGGTTTGAGCATCTTTTTTTTCTTTTTTTTTTCCCTGCATGACTGACTAAACCAAGTCAGATGTTTATTTTCCTATTCTCATGGCTCTGATTCTTTGGTGACAGACAGTATTTACTTGTCAAAGATACTTTCGACGACCAAAATGGATGATTTAAGTAGACGTGATGCACATGTACTGAAAAAAGTTTGGGTTTGTGAAAAATCTCGGGGAATAAGACACACATGACTAATACACAAAATGGGAATAGAATAGAGAGAAAGCATTTGCTTTCTTGTCTTCGTGACCTTTTGCCCACATCGGGTCATTTTGAGATGAGAACAGTGGGAGAGATAAATTAGCAATGACAGTGATTAGGAAACCTAATTCCATTTGGCTTACTTTTAGAGGCAGGTTCCATCAATTCCATGTCTTTGTTGCACTTTTAACTTTTTCTTGGGATTTTAGAGCCATTCGGATTATGTTTGTATTTTTCAATGTTTTTTTTTTTCCATTATTGTCATAAACGTGACAGAAGTGGTAAAGCTGTTGGACAAAGGGGTTTGTACGATAATTTTCAGTTGCGCATGTGCATGTGTTTATGTTTCTGAATACGTTGTAATAATGAGACTGAGAAATAATTGTATGGGGCCATCATAGCCTCGCTAAAACAACAAACCGATCGCTGCCCAATGCAATAGCACAGTATGCTATTCGCTACAGGGTTCTTTTTTTTTATTTCTCTGGCAGGATGGAATTTGTTTTTAAATGTAAAAGCACTTGTGTTATTCATGTATCACTGATGTTTTGTTCGTTCGACAACATACCTCCAGCCTGGTTACAGGACTTTATTTGTGTATCCGATGGCGATGTGGAGGATTGCTAAGGACCTTGACGCCTCAACACAGACAGCTAACAATTATAAATAATGTAGCAAATTCCTAATTCTGGGGAAATGAGCGCATGTTTGAATTGCTGCGCGCGCGTGCGGCAGGTCAACATTTCTCATGCGAGATTCCGGTCTATTATTTCGTGTCATGTGTATTATGAGCACACAATTCAAAGCCCTCAGTCTGCATGCTTGCAGCTCCTTGTCTATTCTCCCCAGTCATCCAGAGGGAAGTTTGTGTAAATTTGCAGGGGCTTAATTACTGAATAATTTAGACCATGCTGCAAATTAATGTAGACATTTCCATATTAATGTGTTTGCCGACCCGTTCCACATGTGTTTGTGCTGTGGACGGGAGGGTAGCAATTATCACAGCACATCATAGCAGTTGCGCCGGTATTTCAGACATCATTAGGTTGCCTGTCCACCCCTGTGTGACTGTGAGCGCTCGTCGATTGGACACACTTTGATATGCTCCTCAAATGGGCTGGCGGTGGCTCTGTGGGATAAGCTCTATCAAATATAGCTCGGGGAGATTAAAAAAAATAAAAAATACGGGAGGGCGCTTGTTGTCTCTGACAGGGTGGGGCCCAATTTGAAGGCACACGAGATGTAGTCTAACCTGCACGCAGATGAGGGCACACACACACACACACACATGCATGCACAGACCTCTCGTCAGGTTCACCCGCATTTGTGTGGCTGTTCCAAATGGACAGTTTGTGTTGCACACGTCCCACAAGGGTGACAGCTCTCGACTCCTCACCTCCACTCTCTTGACTACGTGACGCTTATTAGGAGTTACGCTTTTTTTTTTGTTGTCATGGTTAAGAAGTGTGTGGTCCTATGTGCTCCCCCAGCACCCCTCTCCCTCTCACCACTTGCACCGACGAAAAATGGGTGTTCCCCTCCATCATTTAATTTGCCCATCGCTGAATAGATATATGGCTTTGCAATTGAAAAGTTGGTGGTGAGTGTGAGATGCCAGTAAACTACATACAATGTGCTGATCATACAGACCACCCTGTCTGATACACCCTATGAGGTACTGTCAGCTTTTGTCACATTCCCTTGCCCGACTATGTTTCTCATCCGCACAGCGAACACTGTGGCAAATTTTTGCACAGTTTAAGAATCTGGCCAGGAATCCATTTGCTCCCCCAACCCTTCCCCTCCACGTTGTCTCATGACCACAGTTATCCACGTTGGCCTGAAACGGGCTGTCGTGGCCACCAGGAACATAGCATGCATGTTTGGGGAAGATGGGAAAGAAACTGTCATACCCGGAGAAAGCCCACACAAGCACGGAGAGTACACGCCCGCCCCTGTAGAATTCATGTGAAAAAAAAAAAAAAAGAGTCAAAACAATTGAAACTTTCTCATGTTGAAACTTTTGTGGTTGTTGCCTTTCCCTGCACTCAACATGTGCCTTCAATCCTCCAGTCCAACCGTCTTGAGCTTGCACGAGATCTGCAGGTCCCCAAACTATTTTGGAGACAGTTAATTAGAGCTCCCTTTAACATCTCATCTCCCCCCGTGTCGCGCGTGTCTGCATTTGGGTCTACTCCTTTAAACTTTGTCACCAAATGCATAAAATATCAGCCATGAATTAATGAACAAAGATGATACAGATAAACAGTCAGTAACTTTTGAGATTTTGCCCTCTGCGCGCACCATATAAGCACAAACAGTGAGAACAAGCGCTCGTACAATCTCCCCACTGAACCGGGTACAGAGGGGAGAAAAAATGTTCGTTGTGATTTCACCCCAGTCTTCTACCAGGAAATAGCATATTACTTATTCAGCACGGCGCCTTTGTTATTTGTGCATATATAAACTGTCAAATCTACTAAGCAGCGTTGAGGGTTGAGAAACTGCGACTTGCTCTCAGACAAAGGCCTCGCTCTCGAACATTGATCCGGCAAAACTTCTGTTCAAAGCTTGCCACATATTTCCATAGCCACCGTGGTTCCACTGCATATTGCACAATGTTGATTTTTACTTTCTGCGTGTAGCCAGGCTGAAAAATATTAAATAGTCACAGCCCAAGTTGGGTCGCTTGAGTTTGCCGTAGCAGAAGTCACGAGAAACAAAAGGGTTGGGAATAATGGTGACTTTAGACAAGACTTTTATTTTTTCACCTCTGCTGCAATGTGAGCATCTCTATGTGCTGTATTTTCCGCACTACAAGGCGCACCTAAAAGCATTAAATTTTCTCAAAAGCCCACAGTGCGCCCTATAATCCGATGTGCCTTATATACGGAGTTAAGTCTCTTTATATTCCCCATTGAGTTGTTTCCCTGTCAATGCTCCTATGCCATCTCGTGGTGATTAATAGCAGGAACCAATTGTAACCTAAAAGGGTTCTGCCCGACACTAATTGACATGTGCATTCGTCAACACACACCCAAACAGATAACTACTTTGTCAGCTCTGCGCAGCCATTATGAAACAAAGGTAATACCAAAAGCGTAGTTAACTACTAACTAAACAAAGAACGAGGGAGACCAGCAAGACTACTAAGGATATTTAGCCCCTTGTGGATGTGATCCCATGAGGTTTGTATGCCTTTTTGTTGAATAAATTGTCTTCATAACTTTTGTCTTTCATGTATTGTTTTGTAATACCATTTGTATTTATATGTCTCATGTCCATAATTCTGACCAGTTCTCATAGCTCTGTTACAGCTGCAACGGTTGTGAAGGCTCTATATAAATAAAGCTGTATTGTATTGTCTTGTATTCCCTTTAGCGTAGCACCATGTAATGGATCCAGAGCGCGACCACAGCCACTATTGTAACTTCTATCCTATGCTCCTTATAATTTTAAAATAGGCCGTTCATTGAAGGTGCTTAAAGTAGCGCCTTATAATCCGAAGCGCCTTATAGTGCAGAAAATACGGTTTCTGGACGGTGTACCTCGCTCAAAGTCAGCTAGCATAAACTTCAGATCATCGTAACTCTCACGAGGAAAAGCAGTAAAGAAAGTGAATGGATGGAGGTCTCGTTTGAGCCAAACAGGCACGGGTAATTCGTCCGTCTACACCGCCGATGCTGCGGGTAAAAAAAGTGGTCCAAGATTGAAGTGAAACGCGGGTCAATAATTGGGTGAAGCATGTATTGTGTATGTGGCTGCATTTAGCCTCCTTTCATAATGACATTATTAGCAGTGGGCTCCTGTGGTTTGTGTGGGCCTGCACTGTACTGATTAGTCCATTCAGACATTGATCTTACCTTGTTTCGTGTGTGCGTGTGTGTGCGTGCGTGTGGCGGTGCTATTGTTTATCAGATCAGGGCCTCATTCTCATAATATTTCAAACGGTTAATTTTCCGCCATGCTAATGGCAGCTGTCGAGGGTTAAGGAGATAAATAAAACCTCGCCGTCACCTTATTTAATATCAAATGCCACTTAATTATAGCTGTACGTGTTTTCAAACACTTTGCATAATTTATTGTTCGGCTCCATCCTAATCTGCGGATCCGATCACATGCTCTACTTTGGCCGCTCTTTGCTTATAATAACAAAGTCATAACGCTCCCTCTCTAGCGCTCTTTCTTTCTCTTTCTTGCCGCCAACAGCAATGTGACAGAGATAAGCCAGGCGGTGAAAAGACGTTTAAAGTTGTGCTTCACCTTGTAAGGATTTGATGCCGTGTTGTCAGCTCGGGAAAACACGCGCGCAACAAACCTCAGGCAATGCTGCATACAAGCATTGTGTAGCTCTTTGAGCAACGTGACATCACCATTGATGAGCACGCAGCAAGAAAAGGAGGCAGAAAGTAGGTCCGGAAGGTGCGCTGGATGCAAAGTACACAGGCGTGTCAAGCGCTTTTCATACTGGATTTGAATTTGTTCCGCGCACTGAGTGTCGCACGAAGGCGTCGGAGGGAACCCGGCACATTAGTGACATTAATGTAGCAGCAAGGCGCGGGTCATAAAGAAAGGAGGTGAGGCTGACTGCTTTACATGCTGGGGCTGCAATCAGCAACATGAAATGTCAAAGCACATCAGCCGTCTTCTCTCTGTCGTTACACGTTGTCAAAAGGTTGAGCATTGAAATGAGATTGGCATTAAAGCGGGGTACACACGCACGGACGACGTCGCCATTTGAGCATTTTCCCATCCCTGACCATCAAAGTCACTGAACTCCCGATTGTTGGATGGCTTTGAAAGATTATTATGATAGAGTATCTTGTGGTGTGGGGGAATGTCAAGAGACATTACGCCCTCCTCCTTGAAAAGAACAAATTCATTTAGATTGTGTCCAAATTCACAGGCTGGGTCCTCCGACGGCCGCATGATGTCACATATCCGCACGTGGTGTCCAAAATCACTCCAGTGGACAGCTTCTCATGTTGTCCGTTTACTGGATGCATGAAAAGGTTAAGCCGGTCCAAATTTGCCACGGGTTATGCGGTTCCGTGGAGGTTACAAGAGGAGCCTTTGAAGGCATCGTAAGACCCAGCCTGCGAATTTTCTTTCGAAACCACGTGCAGTCGAATAGCGCCGGAAGTGACATCACACGGGTCTTCGGAGGACGCAGCCTGTGAAGATGGACACAGCCCTAGCCTAGCTTTGTCTACTTCTTTCTCTACTACAACTCTTTTTTTTTTCTTCTATGTATTTTCCAGCAGTCCAGATGCCTCGAGGCACCATGCTGCCTCTCACAGGACAATTTTGGTACTAAAACAGTTTTATGATTGGTGTGAGGTGTTGGGTCATTTCAAGAGAGCCACACACAATAAGCAGTAAGTAAGCACACGCAGGGATGTTTTCCTTGCTATGTCTGGGGTGTGTCATTTTTTTTTTAAATGTCCTGGAAGAGATTGTGTTATTGTATTATAATTGTCAACTAATAGTGTAGTTCAAACGCAATATCGATGAACCTTTCGTCCAATTTTTTTCGACGAAATAAAACCACACGGTGTTATTCTACTCCAGACAAAGGCAGAGCAATACGGCTCTTGTCTCATTGTCACGAATTCACCCTTCCTATCTCTTTACATTCCGACAGCATCGTGCACCACACAGCTGCAGCTCCCGAGAGGGCTGATAACATAATTGTCTGCCATTACACTGTATCAGACGACAGATCGGCTGTAATTTCATATAATCTGTTGATTCTGACTCATTAACATTTATATCAACCAGGAACAAGTAATGAGCCAGTTTTGCCGGGCAAACTGTTGCGGTTCTGAGAAACGTGTGAGATGATCAGAAACGTATGCCTGTACAAAACACGCACTCAATCGGCGTTACCTACAGCATATAATGAGATCCAATGCAAGAGCAGGATTTGTGCCTCTCCAAAGACAATAATGTCGCTTTGATTGAGGCCAAGATTGTATTATTGTGGTTTTAATATTTTTGGTTGTTTAGCTCTGATGCCGTATGAACAACACCCACAAAGAGTCTGCTTGCTCAGGGAATCACATCGTGAAGTGAAGGTCCACCACGTGCTCATCAACGTGAGTCAAACTTTTCCACCCTGTTGTTGTCCACCTCTCAGCAAGCTCACACGTTTCGCTGTTTGCATGACATTGTCCGCTTCATCTATATCCAAATTTGTTGGAGCTATGCAAGTAAGCATATCTAACAGCATCTCAAGATGGTGTGGATTAGGACGAATTCAATAGGTTACATGCATCGTGATGAAGATATGTGTGTGTGTGTGTGTGTGTGTGTGTGTCGATGAAGATGTGTGTGTGTGTGTGTGTGTGTATGTGTGTGTGTGTGTGTGTGTGTGTGTGTGTAGTTTTCTGTGATGCCCGCACAGTTGTTACCGAAAGGAAGGTAATGGATGGGAGGAACATGCAGTTGTGCATCTTCTCTTTGGGCCTTCCATCCTGCGCCAGTCGATGGACCAGACAGGCCCAGGCTTAGTTTATCACATGGATCTCACGGGGAGATATGCGTCAATCGGAAGACGGCGCTTTTGAATATTCATTCGAGCGTTTGGTGGCCGGCTGCATATTAAGCGACCACCGAAAAATCATTCTTTGAACTCAATAAAGGCTTGATGAATTAAAGAGGAAACCGTCAGCGAAGTTTGCACTTGTTGACTGGTGTTGAGGTGTCGGCGGACTTTTCTTAAGTGGGGGACCACGACCTGCCTTTGATAAATGGTGATGGAAGCTTTCTTTTTTTTCCTCAGAAAGAAAACCTTTTGTGGGTAAGCCCTCAAGATGCTGTTAAGCCTAAAAAAAATCAGCAGGTCTGGCAACATCAATCACACTATTAAAAAAACAAAAACAAATCCGATTTTTGGTCCTGAGTGGACTTCACAAGCTCCTCTTGACCACGGCGACTTGTTTAAAGAGGATTTGTTTTTGCAATAAGATTGCTTGATAAATTACAGGCTGCTTTGTGTTCTGAATAAAGTGGGGTCTGTGACTGTAATATCACATTGTATAGCCCATAATTACTAGAAAGCAGATTGCTTGGCCTCAGAAAACCATCAATCACACGCAATACGGCAATTCAAAACATATTCCCGATAGAGAAACATCGAGATATTGCCATCGAGTGTTTGAAATGTCAGGGCAAAGGAAACCCAGGCGTTGCGCCGTTACATAATGATTATTGCAAAACTTTCCCCCCCCCCGTCAGTCAGTGTGGCTGTAATATGCAGTGGATGGCCATGGGGGTTCATTAGTGAGAACAGGCTGCTGTTGAAAAGCTCCAGTTTCACCTCTGATCCCTGCTAATGTGATTTGGACCTGAGACTGGTAGTGGAGAGATTAGATGTTGGCTCACCTCGGGGTGGGAACCAGACAAGCAGACATACATCAATGTTGCTTGCTTTTAAACTCATCGTCCGCTAACATCTCATTTGAGCGTCCACAAAGAGCGTCGGATGTACTGGAGAACACACTTGCCGGCTAATTACCGCTGACAGAATAATTACGGTTGCATGGCTGTCAGTTCGTAGGATTTTCTTCCCTCAAATTAGCCGCTCCTGAAGATGCCTTTGCATTTTGCTCAGGATTCTGCGGTTGCCACAAGGTGTGTGCTTTTACATTCAGTTAGATCTGCGAATTGCTCACATTAAGAATGCACGATACCACTTCTTCTGAGACCGATACCAGTGCGAGCCGTCAACTCTTGACGACTCACAGATACCGAGTGACCATCTAGCACGATTGACACATCCATCCATCCAATTTCCGATCCGCTCTATCCTCACAAGGGTCGCGGGGGGTGCTGGAGCCCATCCCAGCCATCTTAGGGCAGTAGGGAAGGGACACCCTGAACCGGCTGCCAGCCAATCGCAGGGCACACAGAGACGAACATCCGTTTGCACTCACACTCACACTTAGGGGCAATTTAGAGTGTTCCATTAACCTGCCACGCATGTTTTGGGAATGCAAGAGGAAACCGTAGTACCCGGAGAAAACCCACTTGCCCTGAAAGCAGGAGATGGGTAGCCTGACTTTGTTCCTCCATTTTGTGTCCGAGCAGTGTGAGAGACCTTGTGGATGCAGGACTATCTCCACGATGAAGCCAATCCCACATTATGATTATTAGGCCTTGGTGGAGATGTTGGCTTGACTGGGAGCTGCTCTGGTTGATTAAGAGCAATGACCTGATCAGCCCTGGGTCACGTTTGCATTTAGGGGAACCACACTTTTAGAAAGCAATCGTGTTACAAGGACTGGAGTGAGCAAGATCGGCCACAGTTGACAACCGCGTTAGCATTCTCCCATTAACCTGCCACGCATGTTTTGGGAATGCAAGAGGAAACCGTAGTACCCGGAGAAAACCCACTTGCCCTGAAAGCAGGAGATGGGTAGCCTGACTTTGTTCCTCCATTTTGTGTCCGAGCAGTGTGAGAGACCTTGTGGATGCAGGACTATCTCCACGATGAAGCCAATCCCACATTATGATTATTAGGCCTTGGTGGAGATGTTGGCTTGACTGGGAGCTGCTCTGGTTGATTAAGAGCAATGACCTGATCAGCCCTGGGTCACGTTTGCATTTAGGGGAACCACACTTTTAGAAAGCAATCGTGTTACAAGGACTGGAGTGAGCAAGATCGGCCACAGTTGACAACCGCGTTAGCATTCTCCTTTGGCTTCCCCTCGTGGACATTCCCACCAGTCGCAATGACACAGTCCTGTTTCTTTCATTTCCTTTTCATTAATCCTGTGCGCTCTCCGTCCGTTCGTAGCCTCCATACTAACAGACCCTCCACTTCCATCAACACCTCTTCCATTATGTCCCTGCCTCCTTCCTTTCCTTCACTCCTCTCTCTCCACTCCCATTAGGTCATAGTTGTGGTGATTTGTCAGTGTGGCTGTGTTGATTAATAGGTAGATGGAGCCCCTATATTAGGAGGCTGTCAGCGGGGGCTCCACAGAGCCAGGGCCGACCCGCTGAGCTCCCTCACCACCCAGGTGGCCCCATTGGGGCTAAATGAGCTGTGAAGGGTCCCGGCTATGCCCGCCTACCCCACACTAAGACGTTACGCACAAACACACACACATGTACACAGACAAAAAAAAAAAAAAAAAAAAAAAGCACATGCGGGCGTACTCACACGTTTCTACTCGGAGATGCAGGCACGCTCACACAGTCAACGGCCGGGCTCTCGCTGCCACGCATCCCTGCGTTCCCACATGATTTGTCACACTCCATCAATGGACAATAAGTTACTGCCACTCTAGCCTGTCAATGGGCCTTGTCTTCAGCAGACCCCCTCCGTGGTGTCCTCCCAACCCGGAGCAAAGGGGAGGATGAGGGTGACGTTACTTGCCAGAGAGAAAGTGAACATGTGCTGTTGTGTTGAAATATGGGGTATTAAAAAAAAAAAAACAACAACAATCAGAAGAAATGTACATCACTGCGAATACTTTTGTGTATTGTAGGCAGTTGTAAATAAGTGGCTCAGAATGTGAACTGTGACGTAATGCTACCCTGACTGATGTTTTGATTTCGATCAGTGAGCCCCTTACCTTCATCCCATGCATGCATTCAATTTTGGGCTGCCCTCAAGCAAGGCAGTCAAGACCCTCACTTTTCTACACGGGCTTTGGAAAATTGCCCACGGCAAGTGAAGACGTCAATGTATGCATTAATTACTACGTGACACTTCTCATGATTGGTGTTGGTGAGTTGGACCCCGGATTGTTTGCCAGCCAATCTCAGGACACATAAACAGGAACAAACAACCATTCGCACTGACATATTCCATCAGAGACAAATCTGAGTCTTCAGTTAACATATTTGAGTTTCGGACTCTGAAATGGTTTGCGCTGTTGCTTAGCCTCGACTATCGTTCATTCATTTGCACAACAGCAAAAATGTAATGTACACTCACGAAAATTATTCATACACTGTAATTGCATTGACTTTGATTTCACTGCGTATTTTTTGTTGTTCAAGTCAAAATGAGTGAAGGTCAGAAAAGTCTGAACATTGCGATCAACGACTGCAGGCTTTAGCACCTTTTGGGCCGCTTGTGGCGGGCTGGCTCTCATTATCACAACTTAGCTCATCACCGACGCTACATTATCAGCGTATCTTCAGACAGATGGGACGGACCCTCCGGCAAAATGACAGAGTAGCCGGTACGAAGCGATTCCTCGGAAAGGCTCCTCGATGAATAGGTCAACACGTATTGTCCCCCGCAATTAGATCATCTGTGATTTACGCACGATTGGGTATCTGGAGGATAAAAAAAAAAAAAAAAACAGTCGCGTTCTACTTAATCATTTGTTTCACGGCGGACATCATGTAACGTGCTTCTTAACTTGTGGGTGACTGTCTCGTTTTCGGTGGGCGATGCCATGAAAATGATTTCAGATGCATATTTTAATATTCAACGTTGACATTTTTGAGTACATGGATGTGAGACAGGAGCATCGGCGTGCGTAATCTGGAGTAACCGCTGTCCCTGAAAGGGTTAAATATCGTGCCATCACAACTTCTCGTGAGCGCCGTTTAATTGTACCGGTGGCAATGCATAATAATTACATTTGAAGTGATCATAGTCATTACGAAGTCGTTATTTCGAAGAAGGTTGAACTCATGAAAAGGCGGCCGGACGCGGGGGCCGAATAGACAGCTGTTACTGAAGACGTACGTAGCAGGCAGCCCGATCACGTTTGCAATATGGACGGCCGTGAAATTAAGACTAAACGTATGGCAATTACAATGACAATGAGCTTTGTTCGACATGTCAAGTATCAATCCAGCACTTGCCAGGCAGCTTTCATATCATAGCTAATAGGCAGTTGGCGGGCCGGGCTGTCGCCAGCCACTGAACCGAGCTATTCATAAGCTGGCCCCAGTCATTGTGCTCGGCGCTTGACGTAACGGTAACGCACACATCAGCTACATGTGTCCCCATGCAAATGAGTGCAGTAGAGCGGACCCCGAAGAGTGGAGCGAAGCCAATAAATCCAACCGGGGTGAGAAATGTAGCCTTTACCATGCGTGTCCAACCCCATCTATTTAACCTAATTACACACACCACACCAGGTAATAAAAGTGTGCATGCCATCAATTCTGACATCTCATCCAGGGCACCGTAAGGGAGGCCTATTAAGACATATAAATCCTCAGGGTAAGGATTTTTGCTGGGTGTGAAGCGTGTAAAAAGGGCCTCTCTCATAGGGCACCTCTGTCTCCGCACTCAAAGTCTAACACATAAAGTAAAGCAAACCTCACTCCCACACATTTTGGAAACTACAGTACTTCTTAACTACTTCTGCGTATGTCTACTGGCACTAGAACGCCCCGCTTCCACAAAAGAGTACAGTTCCATCCATCTGCTTTCGACTGCTTATTCTGTTCAGGGTCACGGGAAAGCTGAAGTCTAGCCCAGCTGGCTTGGAGCGAGAAGCAGAATAGACACACTCTGGCAGACAGTTTGGTTAAGTTCAATATAGAGTAATACATCTGTTGCCGTCCCTTGTCAATTTTTGACCTGTGATAAGAGTATCAGCCAGACCCGGGGGATAACTCGGCTCAAGTCGCCCGTTTCAGGACTTGGCCAAAACCAATTGGTTGAAAAGTGCCTTGAGAGTGATACGTTGTAAAGCCAACTCTGCGATGCATGAGGTGCCACACAAAGAGATGAACCCACTCAAGGAGTTCATCTATCCTTGCCGTCCCTTGTCAATTTTTGACCTGTGATAAGAGTATCAGCCAGACCCGGGGGATAACTCGGCTCAAGTCGCCCGTTTCAGGACTTGGCCAAAACCAATTGGTTGAAAAGTGCCTTGAGAGTGATACGTTGTAAAGCCAACTCTGCGATGCATGAGGTGCCACACAAAGAGATGAACCCACTCAAGGAGTTCATCTATCCCTATTTTCTTCCCCACCCTGATTTTGGTCAATTGTTTTTCCTAACCGGGTGTTTCATGACACTTGATGACAGGCCTGCATCTCTCATGCCGGAGGTTGAAGCTGCAGGTAATTTCACTTTCAAACCACCAGTGTTTTATTCACGGGTGTCTGGAGATGAATAGATGTCAACACAGAAGCTTCACTCACACGCAAGCTCGCCTTTGTCTGTTGCATACCTGAGCTAGGGTTGACCCCCCCGCCCCCCAATTCCCGCCCTTGGATGCGGATCCAGCGCTGAAGGGATGAAGTGGCAAAGTCAAGCCATGCACAAAGGGGAAAATGAGGGAAGAGGAAGACAAGTAACAGGGATCACTAAGAGGTGATGAATCCCATTGTGGGAAGACATAGCTGTGAACCAGTTCAACTTTTCACCCTTCGGTCTAATTAGGAAAATTGAGGATCAATCACGCTAGAGTGGCAGCAGTATCTCATTGTATTTGATGGAGTGTCTAAGGCTTGTACAGGCTATTAGGGGAGAAGTGACGGTTATGGAAAAGGAGCATGGAGGAAAAACGGAAACATTATTGAGGAGCTCACAACTACTCTCGAGTGACAATGTTCAACATTGTAATCATAGGAGATTATGACCAGTGGCATTTATTTTGAAAAAAGGAAGAGTTTACATTTAGGTCCAGGTAATATTCATCAGACGTACCACCTTGAAGTGGTCACCAGCCAATTGCAGTCTTTATATTTTATATTTCCCAAATTCCTGAGCGTTAATTCTGTGGACCCAACGTTTTGGGTTTGCATGCTAAACTTCTCTAACCTATGTATGTATCTAACGAAACACTGTTCAAATAACGTTCAGTTCTGTTCAGTTTTAAAACCATTGATCTTCCATTTTACTTTTCAGCGCTCTGCTAATAAAAAACAAAAACATTCAAGTATGAAAATACTTAGCAGGTATGATTATACTATATCATACGCACAGCCTTCCTCGAACGTTTCATCCACTTTTATAGCGAAGCGGGTAATTGAGCAAGTACAAATGGCTTAGTGACATTGCTCTTTTGACTTTGTTCAGTGCAACCCATACACAGGACCCCTTAAAGCTACCACAAATTGGACTCCTGCTTTAATCCATCAAAAAAAAAAAAAAAAAAAAGCTCTGCTTACAATTAGGCTCCAGGGTGGAACATTTCTTGCTTTGAGGCCATCCACTCCACTTTCTTTCATGTCAGTAAGCAACCACAATAGCTTGAGTCATGATTCCAAACTGCCGTTCCCTTGAGCAAAAATGACTGTTTTGAGGGGGCGTGCGCAGGTAACTTGAATAACTACAACTCCAAGAAACTACCTCCATTAATAATTTACCGATTCCAACTGTCGCTCAAAGACAACACCGTTTTAGCCTATTTTCGGTTTCACCTAATTACACTTAACAGCTGCAAATGGTCTCGGGACATTCCCAGCAAATCAAGCCTCACCTGACACGTTTTCCTTTGACATATACTCTTCCCATATGGACACTTTCTTTTATCTAAAGCCCCTCCTCCTGGACACACGTGTGTGTACATCCATGCATGTTTGCAGGCTAAGAGCAGCAGGCTGCAGACAGTGGCCACTGGGAAATTAAAGAGCACTTTGTCATGCATCCTTAAATGTGTGACACCGTGCCTCAGGAGAAGGCGCTTGATTGGTCTAGGAACAACGCACGTTTGTTTCACGGCGGACATCATGTAACGTGCTTCTTAACTCGTGGGTGACTGTCTCGTTTTCGGTGGGCGATGCCATGAAAATGATTTCAGATGCATATTTTAATATTCAACGTTGACATTTTTCAGTACACGGATGTGAGACAGGAGCATCGGCGTGCGTAATCTGGAGTAACCGCTGTCCCTGAAAGGGTTAAATATCGTGCCATCACAACTTCTCGTGTTTTGAAAAGAGAGAGAGAGAAAAAAAAAGAAGTAATCGCTGCGGCCCTCAACACTATATCAAGGATGCGGGATTTAACGAAGATGAGCTAAAATCCAAACCCAACAGGGGGGCCAGCATAATTGCCGAGCATGTCCCTCATACTTACTATTTTTAATAGGCTGCTGGCGTCGAGCGCACAATAGGCTGACATGTTTATTTTGAGCTGATTTGGTTGCACTTTCATCAGGGTACAAGGACTGGCATGGAGTGGGACAGAATGTTTGAGTTGTCTCGCTGCTTTCTGGGCCTGATAGATGTTAGCGCCACTTACCACCTGAGGGGGGTGAAGGGTGGGGATCGCGGAGTGGTGGGGGTACGCAGTGAAAGAAATGGAGGATTTGCGCTGGCACTGCGTTTTTTGTTTTTTTTGTTTTTCCTAACCGGGTGTTTCATGACACTTGATGACAGGCCTGCATCTCTCATGCCGGAGGTTGAAGCTGCAGGTAATTTCACTTTCAAACCACCAGTGTTTTATTCACGGGTGTCTGGAGATGAATAGATGTCAACACAGAAGCTTCACTCACACGCAAGCTCGCCTTTGTCTGTTGCATACCTGAGCTAGGGTTGACCCCCCCGCCCCCCAATTCCCGCCCTTGGATGCGGATCCAGCGCTGAAGGGATGAAGTGGCAAAGTCAAGCCATGCACAAAGGGGAAAATGAGGGAAGAGGAAGACAAGTAACAGGGATCACTAAGAGGTGATGAATCCCATTGTGGGAAGACATAGCTGTGAACCAGTTCAACTTTTCACCCTTCGGTCTAATTAGGAAAATTGAGGATCAATCACGCTAGAGTGGCAGCAGTATCTCATTGTATTTGATGGAGTGTCTAAGGCTTGTACAGGCTATTAGGGGAGAAGTGACGGTTATGGAAAAGGAGCATGGAGGAAAAACGGAAACATTATTGAGGAGCTCACAACTACTCTCGAGTGACAATGTTCAACATTGTAATCATAGGAGATTATGGCCAGTGGCATTTATTTTGAAAAAAGGAAGAGTTTATATTTAGGTCCAGGTAATATTCATCAGACGTACCACCTTGAAGTGGTCACCAGCCAATTGCAGTCTTTATATTTTATATTTCCCAAATTCCTGAGCGTTAATTCTGTGGACCCAACGTTTTGGGTTTGCATGCTAAACTTCTCTAACCTATGTATGTATCTAACGAAACACTGTTCAAATAACGTTCAGTTCTGTTCAGTTTTAAAACCATTGATCTTCCATTTTACTTTTCAGCGCTCTGCTAATAAAAAACAAAAACATTCAAGTATGAAAATACTTAGCAGGTATGATTATACTATATCATACGCACAGCCTTCCTCGAACGTTTCATCCACTTTTATAGCGAAGCGGGTAATTGAGCAAGTACAAATGGCTTAGTGACATTGCTCTTTTGACTTTGTTCAGTGCAACCCATACACAGGACCCCTTAAAGCTACCACAAATTGGACTCCTGCTTTAATCCATCAAAAAAAAAAAAAAAAAAAAGCTCTGCTTACAATTAGGCTCCAGGGTGGAACATTTCTTGCTTTGAGGCCATCCACTCCACTTTCTTTTATGTCAGTAAGCAACCACAATAGCTTGAGTCATGATTCCAAACTGCCGTTCCCTTGAGCAAAAATGACTGTTTTGAGGGGGCGTGCGCAGGTAACTTGAATAACTACAACTCCAAGAAACTACCTCCATTAATAATTTACCGATTCCAACTGTCGCTCAAAGACAACACCGTTTTAGCCTATTTTCGGTTTCACCTAATTACACTTAACAGCTGCAAATGGTCTCGGGACATTCCCAGCAAATCAAGCCTCACCTGACACGTTTTCCTTTGACATATACTCTTCCCATATGGACACTTTCTTTTATCTAAAGCCCCTCCTCCTGGACACACGTGTGTGTACATCCATGCATGTTTGCAGGCTAAGAGCAGCAGGCTGCAGACAGTGGCCACTGGGAAATTAAAGAGCACTTTGTCATGCATCCTTAAATGTGTGACACCGTGCCTCAGGAGAAGGCGCTTGATTGGTCTAGGAACAACGCACGAACTCGTGGGTGACTGTCTCGTTTTCGGTGGGCGATGCCATGAAAATGATTTCAGATGCATATTTTAATATTCAACGTTGACATTTTTCAGTACACGGATGTGAGACAGGAGCATCGGCGTGCGTAATCTGGAGTAACCGCTGTCCCTGAAAGGGTTAAATATCGTGCCATCACAACTTCTCGTGTTTTGAAAAGAGAGAGAGAGAAAAAAAAAGAAGTAATCGCTGCGGCCCTCAACACTATATCAAGGATGCGGGATTTAACGAAGATGAGCTAAAATCCAAACCCAACAGGGGGGCCAGCATAATTGCCGAGCATGTCCCTCATACTTACTATTTTTAATAGGCTGCTGGCGTCGAGCGCACAATAGGCTGACATGTTTATTTTGAGCTGATTTGGTTGCACTTTCATCAGGGTACAAGGACTGGCATGGAGTGGGACAGAATGTTTGAGTTGTCTCGCTGCTTTCTGGGCCTGATAGATGTTAGCGCCACTTACCACCTGAGGGGGGTGAAGGGTGGGGATCGCGGAGTGGTGGGGGTACGCAGTGAAAGAAATGGAGGATTTGCGCTGGCACTGCGTTTTTTGTTTTTTTTTGTCCAATTAATTGATTGCCAGTGTGTGGAGCATTTTGCATGACAAAGGAGGCGAACGTTCAACTGCCATTTGTAATGAAAATGCACTTTGCAAATTAAAAAGTGGAGAAACTCAATTTTTCCTTCCTCTTTAGGAAATAAACAGCCCTTAACCAATTAGAGCACATTGTAATAATTCCATGATTTATTGCAGGTTGTTTAACTTTCAAAACTCGGCTAACCTACATTAAGGTCACAATCCATCATGTCTTGCTTGGATTGCTGCGGAGTAATGGCTGTTGTATTAGCTGCTTTTGATGATGGTATGAAAGAAGTATTAACACTTGTCAACAAAACTGCTTACAACATAACATTAGTATGCATGAGCTGCTTCGCCTATTCATTATCTTGGCAGGTCCACACACGTGTTTACCGCCTTATAAACCATTTCGCCAGGCCGCGAGCACACTCACACTGTTTGGTTTTGTGATGGAGTGGTGACACGCCAGCCACGGGGCACACTCGGGTTGCAATGCAAACAGGCACAGGAAAGACATCGGCATGAGACGCGAATAAGGATGGGCGCGAAGGCGGTTAGCAGGGGAGAGGATGAACTGTATGGCGGGGGGGTCAGGAGTATCGTAGCTTTTATTCTATCGCTGAAATTACAGTGTCCCGTGCTTAATTAGTAACCCTTGCTCTGCTAATAAAAAACAAAAACATTCAAGTATGAAAATACTTAGCAGGTATGATTATACTATATCATACGCACAGCCTTCCTCGAACGTTTCATCCACTTTTATAGCGAAGCGGGCAATTGAGCAAGTACAAATGGCTTAGTGACATTGCTCTTTTGACTTTGTTCAGTGCAACCCATACACAGGACCCCTTAAAGCTACCACAAATTGGACTCCTGCTTTAATCCATCAAAAAAAAAAAAAAAAAAAGCTCTGCTTACAATTAGGCTCCAGGGTGGAACATTTCTTGCTTTGAGGCCATCCACTCCACTTTCTTTCATGTCAGTAAGCAACCACAATAGCTTGAGTCATGATTCCAAACTGCCGTTCCCTTGAGCAAAAATGACTGTTTTGAGGGGGCGTGCGCAGGTAACTTGAATAACTACAACTCCAAGAAACTACCTCCATTAATAATTTACCGATTCCAACTGTCGCTCAAAGACAACACCGTTTTAGCCTATTTTCGGTTTCACCTAATTACACTTAACAGCTGCAAATGGTCTCGGGACATTCCCAGCAAATCAAGCCTCACCTGACACGTTTTCCTTTGACATATACTCTTCCCATATGGACACTTTCTTTTATCTAAAGCCCCTCCTCCTGGACACACGTGTGTGTACATCCATGCATGTTTGCAGGCTAAGAGCAGCAGGCTGCAGACAGTGGCCACTGGGAAATTAAAGAGCACTTTGTCATGCATCCTTAAATGTGTGACACCGTGTCTCAGGAGACGGCGCTTGATTGGTCTAGGAAGCATCCAAGAGTGACTGGTGAGTGACGGCCTCGAGGGGTTATATCGTGTGTGTGTGTGTGTGTGTATGCTGACTGGTCTTGGAAACACAGGACAGCACTGTGACTCGTCTGGATGGCACCCTGTCAGAGGCAGCTGGCAATGTCTTGTGATGTTGCCACAAGGGAGTCATATGCCACTCTGGTGTCCCTTTTCACATCTTTTTAATCCCATATGTCTATTTCCGACACGACACTGTATCCACACCCAGTCGCGTTCTACTTAATCATTTGTTTCACGGCGGACATCATGTAACGTGCTTCTTAACT
>NW_017806076.1:1046531-1048382 GCF_001891065.2 Hippocampus comes
CTCTGCTAATAAAAAACAAAAACATTCAAGCATAAAAATGCTTAGCAGGTATGATTATACTATATCATATGCACAGCCTTCCTCGAACGTTTCATCCACTTTTATAGCGAAGCGGGCAATTGAGCAAGTACAAATGGCTTAGTGACATTGCTCTTTTGACTTTGTTCAGTGCAACCCATACACAGGACCCCTTAAAGCTACCACAAATTGGACTCCTGCTTTAATCCATCAAAAAAAAAAAAAAAGCGCGAAGGCGGTTAGCAGGGGAGAGGATGAACTGTATGGCGGGGGGGTCAGGAGTATCGTAGCTTTTATTCTATCGCTGAAATTACAGTGTCCCGTGCTTAATTAGTAACCCTTTCAGGGAGAGCGGTCACGTCGGTGGGCAGCTTATCGTGCTATCAGGTTATAGGTTATCATTCTTGGTGCTACCTCCATTAATAATTTACCGATTCCAACTGTCGCTCAAAGACAACACCGTTTTAGCCTATTTTCGGTTTCACCTAATTACACTTAACAGCTGCAAATGGTCTCGGGACATTCCCAGCAAATCAAGCCTCACCTGACACGTTTTCCTTTGACATATACTCTTCCCATATGGACACTTTCTTTTATCTAAAGCCCCTCCTCCTGGACACACGTGTGTGTACATCCATGCATGTTTGCAGGCTAAGAGCAGCAGGCTGCAGACAGTGGCCACTGGGAAATTAAAGAGCACTTTGTCATGCATCCTTAAATGTGTGACACCGTGTCTCAGGAGACGGCGCTTGATTGGTCTAGGAAGCATCCAAGAGTGACTGGTGAGTGACGGCCTCGAGGGGTTATATCGTGTGTGTGTGTGTGTGTAGCTAAGAGCAGCAGGCTGCAGACAGTGGCCACTGGGAAATTAAAGAGCACTTTGTCATGCATCCTTAAATGTGTGACACCGTGTCTCAGGAGACGGCGCTTGATTGGTCTAGGAAGCATCCAAGAGTGACTGGTGAGTGACGGCCTCGAGGGGTTATATCGTGTGTGTGTGTGTGTGTATGTGCTGACTGGTCTTGGAAACACAGGACAGCACTGTGACTCGTCTGGATGGCACCCTGTCAGAGGCAGCTGGCAATGTCTTGTGATGTTGCCACAAGGGAGTCATATGCCACTCTGGTGTCCCTTTTCACATCTTTTTAATCCCATATGTCTATTTCCGACACGACACTGTATCCACACCCAGTCGCGTTCTACTTAATCATTTGTTTCACGGCGGACATCATGTAACGTGCTTCTTAACTTGTGGGTGACTGTCTCGTTTTCGGTGGGCGATGCCATGAAAATGATTTCAGATGCATATTTTAATATTCAACGTTGACATTTTTGAGTACATGGATGTGAGACAGGAGCATCGGCGTGCGTAATCTGGAGTAACTGCTGTCCCTGAAAGGGTTAAATATCGTGCCATCACAACTTCTCGTGTTTTGAAAAGAGAGAGAGAGAAAAAAAAAGAAGTAATCGCTGCGGCCCTCAACACTATATCAAGGATGCGGGATTTAACGAAGATGAGCTAAAATCCAAACCCAACAGGGGGGCCAGCATAATTGCCGAGCATGTCCCTCATACTTACTATTTTTAATAGGCTGCTGGCGTCGAGCGCACAATAGGCTGACATGTTTATTTTGAGCTGATTTGGTTGCACTTTCATCAGGGTACAAGGACTGGCATGGAGTGGGACAGAATGTTTGAGTTGTCTCGCTGCTTTCTGGGCCTGATAGATGTTAGCGCCACTTACCACCTGAGGGGGGTGAAGGGTGGGGATCGCGGAGTGGTGGGGGTACGCAGTGAAAGAAATGGAGGATTTGCGCTGGCACTGCGTTTTTT
>NW_017806076.1:1048428-1050061 GCF_001891065.2 Hippocampus comes
CTTAGCAGGTATGATTATACTATATCATACGCACAGCCTTCCTCGAACGTTTCATCCACTTTTATAGCGAAGCGGGCAATTGAGCAAGTACAAATGGCTTAGTGACATTGCTCTTTTGACTTTGTTCAGTGCAACCCATACACAGGACCCCTTAAAGCTACCACAAATTGGACTCCTGCTTTAATCCATCAAAAAAAAAAAAAAAAAAGCTCTGCTTACAATTAGGCTCCAGGGTGGAACATTTCTTGCTTTGAGGCCATCCACTCCACTTTCTTTTATGTCAGTAAGCAACCACAATAGCTTGAGTCATGATTCCAAACTGCCGTTCCCTTGAGCAAAAATGACTGTTTTGAGGGGGCGTGCGCAGGTAACTTGAATAACTACAACTCCAAGAAACTACCTCCATTAATAATTTACCGATTCCAACTGTCGCTCAAAGACAACACCGTTTTAGCCTATTTTCGGTTTCACCTAATTACACTTAACAGCTGCAAATGGTCTCGGGACATTCCCAGCAAATCAAGCCTCACCTGACACGTTTTCCTTTGACATATACTCTTCCCATATGGACACTTTCTTTTATCTAAAGCCCCTCCTCCTGGACACACGTGTGTGTACATCCATGCATGTTTGCAGGCTAAGAGCAGCAGGCTGCAGACAGTGGCCACTGGGAAATTAAAGAGCACTTTGTCATGCATCCTTAAATGTGTGACACCGTGTCTCAGGAGACGGCGCTTGATTGGTCTACAAGAGTGACTGGTGAGTGTCGGGGTCGAGGGGTTATATCGTGTGTGTGTGTGTGTGTGTATGTGCTGACTGGTCTTGGAAACACAGGACAGCACTGTGACTCGTCTGGATGGCACCCTGTCAGAGGCAGCTGGCAATGTCTTGTGATGTTGCCACAAGGGAGTCATATGCCACTCTGGTGTCCCTTTTCACATCTTTTTAATCCCATATGTCTATTTCCGACACGACACTGTATCCACACCCAGTCGCGTTCTACTTAATCATTTGTTTCACGGCGGACATCATGTAACGTGCTTCTTAACTCGTGGGTGACTGTCTCGTTTTCGGTGGGCGATGCCATGAAAATGATTTCAGATGCATATTTTAATATTCAACGTTGACATTTTTCAGTACACGGATGTGAGACAGGAGCATCGGCGTTCGTAATCTGGAGTAACCGCTGTCCCTGAAAGGGTTAAATATCGTGCCATCACAACTTCTCGTGTTTTGAAAAGAGAGAGAGAGAAAAAAAAAGAAGTAATCGCTGCGGCCCTCAACACTATATCAAGGATGCGGGATTTAACGAAGATGAGCTAAAATCCAAACCCAACAGGGGGGCCAGCATAATTGCCGAGCATGTCCCTCATACTTACTATTTTTAATAGGCTGCTGGCGTCGAGCGCACAATAGGCTGACATGTTTATTTTGAGCTGATTTGGTTGCACTTTCATCAGGGTACAAGGACTGGCATGGAGTGGGACAGAATGTTTGAGTTGTCTCGCTGCTTTCTGGGCCTGATAGATGTTAGCGCCACTTACCACCTGAGGGGGGTGAAGGGTGGGGATCGCGGAGTGGTGGGGGTACGCAGTGAAAGAAATGGAGGATTTGCGCTGGCACTGCGTTTTTT
>NW_017806076.1:1050284-1062106 GCF_001891065.2 Hippocampus comes
CTGCTGAGTAATGGCTGTTGTATTAGCTGCTTTTGATGATGGTATGAAAGAAGTATTAACACTTGTCAACAAAACTGCTTACAACATAACATTAGTATGCATGAGCTGCTTCGCCTATTCATTATCTTGGCAGGTCCACACACGTGTTTACCGCCTTATAAACCATTTCGCCAGGCCGCGAGCACACTCACACTGTTTGGTTTTGTGATGGAGTGGTGACACGCCAGCCACGGGGCACACTCGGGTTGCAATGCAAACAGGCACAGGAAAGACATCGGCATGAGACGCGAATAAGGATGGGCGCGAAGGCGGTTAGCAGGGGAGAGGATGAACTGTATGGCGGGGGGGTCAGGAGTATCGTAGCTTTTATTCTATCGCTGAAATTACAGTGTCCCGTGCTTAATTAGTAACCCTTTCAGGGAGAGCGGTCACGTCGGTGGGCAGCTTATCGTGCTATCAGGTTATAGGTTATCATTCTTGGTCCAATTTCTCGTCCAATGACGGTGTTATAAATCCCACTGACAATGCAAATAATGTAGGATTTATGAAAAGGTTTCACAGTCTAGGTGACCAATGAAATCAACATGACTTGCTAGTATTCGTTTTACTGGGCTTGATAATTGGCATCGGGCTCAAGCATGACTGACCCAGTGACAAATTTGTCACGTACGATTCACATCATCCGGGATCATTCAATGGGCGGCTGATGATACTGCGCCTCTGGAGAGAAAGTCAACAGGATCAGGAAGTCAGATTGGAAATCAGGACTTTATACGGGAATCGTTGCGATTTTTAGTTGGAGGTCACCGTGGCAAGTCACTGGCATGATTTTGATTGGCCAAATTTTTACGACCGGTGCCTTTTCTGACACGGTGAAATCGTTTGGAGGGCTCACCTTTGCAAATGAGGTGGGAAGCTACTCTCATTCACAAGGGATTCTGGGTCTGCAGAGGTGCTGATCCTTCACGTCAAGAGAAGCGAGCTGACATCGTTTGGGCATCTCTGAATAGCAGCCCAGAGAGAGCCACTCACCCACTGCTCATTTATGCCTGCTCTCGCAACTACCCCGATGAGTTCATATATATCCTGATCCTTTGACTTGTTTTGCACACAAAAGAGCAAACAGCAATGGACAGACAAGAGGCTGAAAAATTTAGGAAAATGGAGAAGAAGCTGAATGAAAGAAAACTGATGCAATGGACAGGTGTCAAATGGCTTTAAAAGCGAATGAGAGAAGAAAATGAAGATCAGAAATGGATGTCAAAGAGCCTGCTAAGGCATCACCCAGCGAGGGACGGTTGTGGCGATGCAGGGCACTGCGATAGTGACATTTTGCCTTCACAAATGGACTCTTTGGCTTAAGCCAATCAGTCTGCTGCAATGACCCCCCCACCCCCACACCCCACCCCACCTCACCCCCCACCCGACTGTGAGCCAAGAATGCACTTAGGTCCACCGGAGCAAATGAATGGCCGTGTTTTGACTTCTACCATTAGGCTTCTTCTCCCTGAAAGCCGGTGCCGGGTAGTGAGGCTCTTTGTCGGAAGGCTATGTATCATGCATGTTTAAACGTCTCTGCGCTGTGGTCTAATTAGCATGGTCGGATGCAACGTGCATTCAGGAAGCTGTTCTAAATTCTGGGCTGTTTTCTGTCGTGACTTGCTGCTGACGGGGTGCAACAAACGTAGGTCTTCGTCAAGTTTTACCAAAGAAGATGGACAAACTACCACGCTGTATTTCACATGCACGTCAAAACCCGTCTCTGGTCATGAGCTTTATGAAAAAGAATCAATTTCTTGGCCTTCGAATTCTGGCAGCCATGTGAAAAATCAGTTAGTCAAGTTTCTGCTGAAAGCTGCATGGAACTGCACTAACTTTGGTTGCGCCTTCCAAAGCATCGGCTAGTTTGTTAGCTTATTTGGGGGTAAGAGTTGAGGTATGTACTGGATTGGTCACCAATCAATGGCAGGGCACATACTCGGGGAAACTTACATTCATGCCTATCGACAATTTAGAGTCTTCAGTTCACATAACATACTGCACATTGTTTTGGAACTACAAACAAAGCCGAGTACAGAACACTGATTGTGCCAACCCCTAATCATAGCGTTCTGGATTTGATCTATTCTGCTGTGAATTGTAATTCCAATTTTCACACTTTAGGAAAACAGTCATTTGCCTCCATTTGAAGGCACACAAATAGTCCTCCATGACAAAAATGTACAGTACGTCGAAATGTCATACTGACAAGTGGCTTGTAGCCCAGCAACGACCAACTATCCACAAACGCCAGCTCTGATGCCAGTGCATACTCGTGCCGCTCGACATGAGCTGATGTCCAAATCTCTCTCTTGTTCTGTGTCAGTGCAGCTCACCAAATGATTATTCATGTGCGTTTAACTCCCAAACAGGCCCTCATTAACTGTGGGACGCTGGGCTATACGTTGGGCCAAATTACGCAGCTCTGACATACACAAACCAGCAGGGGGGTTGCTCGGAGCGAGGGAGGGAGCAAAGTCCTCAGGATGAAAGGCCCGGCTTTCTACTTGGTCCTCTCTAACCATATATAATGGCTGCCAATGCGGCTGTATGGTCTTTTAAAGCAATCGGCGCTTACACTTTTACGGGATTGGGGGTGGGAGCGCAGAAAGGGAGGGTGGAGAAGGAGGACGGGAGGAGGAGGAGAAGAAGGTGGGAAAGGGGGAGGTGAAGCAGCAAACACGGAGACAAGATTGGACCATCAAACTCACAGGAGGCAAGGTGGGTAAAAGCAACGTCTCGAGAAAATCCAGACGGCAGAACGGGGATTTTGCGAGTGGTCTGACAAATACGATGCCAGACTGGATTAAGGATTAAATTGAATTTAATTGACTAGTCTTAACAGAAGTGAGAGCTTCTTCTGCTGTATGCCGGCTCTCATGTCGTTAAGTAACTCAGTCGTGATAGATTGAACTTTCTCCATACTTGCCATATACACATTTCTACGTTGACTACTTCACGTATCATTTATTAATTCATTTTTTTTTTTTTTTTTTTGAAGCTGTTCACCCGGCAGGAATTTTGCACGCTCAAGGCTATGCCAGTGCTTCTATTTACGAGGCACTGAACAAAATATTCATCAGAAAGCCATTTTTAGACTAGCGGAGCTGCATAGAACATATTATTGTCAAGAAAAAAATTGGGGTTGACTTTTCCTTTGAGTCTTACGGACAAAATGCGTGTCATGATAATATCGAGCGCACACAAATGTGTATCGGAACCACAACATGGCCATTAGAAATCACCCTTCATTTGAACGACAGGAAGAACATTCACTCATCGTTGTGTCGCCCCGCACGTAGGTGGCCAATCAAATCCAAATGCGGCCTAATTTGACAGTTGCTATGAGAGTGACCTCGGCATAATATGAATAAGTGCCCTTTGTGATGAGAACGTATTGAGACTAATTCGACATAGCTTGTCATCACTGACGTTGTGGGCATCACTTTTCTCTCATTTATGTATTTATTTCTTTGAGGGTGGCGGGGGGTTACACCATATGCGGTGTGTGTGTGTGTGTGACAGCGACATCACAGTCTTTGTGTGTGCATGAGCATGTGTCACAGATGTTGCAATCTGAGGTCTGGTGCAGATGGCTTTGGCTGTACTCGCCAGTGATCTCTTTCCAGTGAGAAGACGAGAACTCTGCAAGTGGGACTGTGTTTACAAGAAAAAAAGTGACCCGCTGGACATACACGGATGGCGAAGGCCACACATGAAATGCGCCTACACGCACACACCTCTCGTGAAACACGTTTTGAAACTCAAGACATAACGAATTACCTCTCGTATCTAAATTTAGCGTTGTGGACAACAATGGACCATTTTCAACTATGTATGAAAATAGCATTTCAGAAGAAGTGAATTTCAGAAGAGTGACTTTGAGAAGGATATGGAGGTGAGAGTAATCGGATTATTTAATTCATAGATGTTATTGGCCGAGCCAATAAAATCAGGAACACCTGCACATGCTTCATTTGTAATTCTGGTTTAGATGGCAAATAAGACCACTGCAAGCTACAACAAAAGTTAGAAAAAAATCTTTCTCAAAGCAGTATTTTAATACATATTTTGAGTTTGTACCCTTCCCACATTTGCGAGTCTTCACGAGTCACTCACATGACTTGTATGACAAGTTTTTTTTTTTGTTGTTTTTTTTAATTTATGTCAGATATCCTTCTGGACTTAAGCCATCCTTTTTTTTTTTTTTTTGTCCGGACACGGATGGTATATTGAGGCACTGGCAGACAGTGTAGTATTTGACATTTATCAACACTCCCTCGACATATGCTCAGTTTTTTATTGTACAGATATTTGCAAGACACATTTCATAAAGCACTGATAAAAATGCTAATCAACACCAGAAGAGTTTCACAAAAGAGCAGAAGTGAATTCTCTCTCTCTCTCTCTCTCTCTCTCTCTCTCTCTCTCTCTCGCTTTCCTTCTCCCTCAAGCTCATTCTCTCAGAGCCCTGTCCCTCAGCTTCCACACAAGGTAAAGGTATCCTCTGGGGTATGACGGCAAGGCCTGGGGGGTGGGGGTCGGGCGGGGGTGGGGGGATTTGTCTTAGTGCAGAGTGCCACCTTGTTGTCAAGACGGCAATGACACATTTCTTTCAAAGGCGCCTCTGACAGATGCCCGCGGAGGAGAGACATCACTCGGTGATGCATCGCGACATCAATGCACAACATACAAAGATGGTGTCTGGGATACATATTAAGATGAAAAGGGAGGCGGCGGATTGGCCAGAGGGCAGGGAGATTATGACATGACATCGAGTGTGTGTCGAAGCTCAGACAGACTGTGTCATGGCTTCTTCACCTGAAGAGGATAGTTATGGGTTTATTTGGAATTAGAATGCACAAATGGAGCAGGAGTAGAATTTTTTTTTCATTTTGAAAAGCATGTTTAATGATGACATTAATTCTAGAATTTAGAGGTCAAATTATGGCACCAATTGATTTGAAAAGCAAATAATAACTCGACAAAATGCAACAAGGTAGGAGGGAAGCGCTTGATCTTCCACTTCGAACTGGCACATTTTCAGCCACACTCAGAATCGAATTGGAAGGCGTGCATAAGTACAAGCCCATACATATGCAACAATGTTGGCTAGTTGCGCGCAAACTGGTTTCTGACAAGTGGACGGCAGAAACATTGTTAAGTAGACGACATGGGAGGGGGTTGAGAGACCAGTGACCACAATATCGCCATCCCGCCTGTGGGCTGCAGGTGATGCGGCGGAAGCCTCTCTTCCAAGCACACACCCCAAGAAATAAAATAAAAAACACATGCATGCGAACACCTCCTATGTGCTTACACTCAGCACCAGTAAGGCTGCGAGTGTGGATGCCTGCTGCATATGTGGCGCCATGCATAAACAATGTGCCCTGAGATACAGCAGAGTTATACGTTGGCCCTTAACACAAATCCCATGAGGCCATCTGTCCCCTCCATCATCACATTCTCTCTTTCTCACACACACACACACACACACACACACACACACACACACACACACACACACACACACACACACACACACACACACACACACATACACTAGTTTGTGCTACAGTATGGGGTGCTTTAAAAAATATATTAAAGATGATGATGATTATGCTAATAATAATCTTGTTATTAATACTAAAAATAATAATACATTCAATTATTTGATTTCTACATTAATTCAGATTGTCTTATGCACGCTGATGTCATATTTATGAATGAAATATGATGACCTCCACCACATATATCAGTGGAGCACAGAATTTGTCTGCCTGCGCTTTTAATCAAATCCACCAAAATCGCCTCACACCACAACTTAGACCTGCTTTTATTCTATCTCCAGTCTACTTTCTGTCACCAAATTCTCAGGTGCGCCAAGGGCGCAGCACGGTCTGCCAAAATTCCTCAAAACAGAAAATTACACATGCCCCGCATGAAAATTAAGATGCAGTTTTTTTTTGTTTTGTTTTTTTGTCTGAGGGCACGTGCGCCTGTCTACAAAAATATGGCGTTTAGTGCCACGTTCAACTTTTCCCATGAGAGGATGGCAATGGTGCACAGGAGGACATTTGTTTTTAAACGTGCAGAGGAACGAATGAAACGAGAGAAGAGATTGACCGTCGTTGAAACAATGAGGAAGATAATTGAGATATCCGACGCTTGACAAAATGCGCTATTTCACTGACGCTGGCGAAGGAAGGAAAGGGAGGAGAGAGCGAGCCAGGGAGAAATGGAGAAGACGAGGTCTGCTGGGAGGTGACAGTAGTGTATGTGGCTGTGCTGGCTGTCTGACCTGATTGCAAATAAGCGAAGGCTCTCCACTGCGGCCCAGAAGCACTTCCCTGTGCACACAAGTCTCGCTAACACACACACACACACACACACACACACACACACACACACACACACACACACACACACACACGTGCAACCTCTCTCTTTAATAAAACTGCTTAATGGTGACTGTACACGCCACAACAGTAGAATTTGAATGCGTGTGTGTGCACGGATGGGGACAAGGAGAAGGGCTGCTGTGGTGAGACAGCAAGGAGAAGGGGGAATAGAGGGAAGGGAGGAGCGATGGAGGATGATGGGGGTGGCGGCGGAGGGGAGGAGGGTGGGGCGGCAACGGTGGGTTTCTGAGGCGCATTTGCAATTTAAAACACGGTTTGGTATAATGAAAATGTAAAGCAGTGGTTTTATTTTATTCAGTGTGGCAGGTTCAGATTCCCAGAGAAGCTCCACTTGAGCAATCAGTCCATTAATAATTGAATTTTTGTTCAGTAGCTGCGCTCGCGTGCGCGTGCTGGTGCGCACGCGAGCGCCAGCGCGCGCGCGTGTGCGCACGCACACACGCGTGCGTAATGAGTGTGTGAAAGTGTAAGCGACAAATGTGTCTTCTCCTTCCAGCTGCTGACCCTAATACGAGGCGGCCAATTAGAGATCTTTATTTAATTGCTGGGCGACGCGCACGCGCACGCGCGCGCACACACACACACACACACACACACACACACACACACACACACACATACACACACATGCACGCACGCGGGATGGTCTGGGGACATGCAAGCACATGCAGTCACATTCACACACACATTGCCAAAGACACACTAAAGCAAGAGGTGCCTTGATGATAATTCCCAAAGAAAGATGCCTTGTTGGAGCTGCACTATTTTAAACCCAACAGCAGGGAGCGTTGCGTGTATTTATTTATTTATTTGCCGCTTTGATATCGTCACCCAAAATAACAATGTGTGCACCGAAGCATGTACTCACTTGTCACTTTATTAGGTATGACGTATCGCCTCTTGTCGAATCACCAGATAGAGATCTAACTTTTCCAAGGTGGATACAGTTTGCAGGGAGCTGCATTATGACAAACTAAGAGGTGATTTGGGGATCTACAAATTATTGGAAACGGCTCTCACTATCATGCAATGCAGTTGTACAGCACTGCAAACTTCAACACCAATAACGAAAATAATGTTCATAACTCCGACAGTTGGGGGAAAAAATAATTCTTCTGTTGTTAGAATGTATATGATTGATTGCGCAGACATACTTATGAAGTGATCACTGACTGGGAAGAATATTTAATGCTTATCCTCTCAAACAGATCATCAATAGACGCTTCTAAAGTTAAATCCGATGAAAGGAATCGTCATGCTTTCTCAACGTGTACCTAATAATCCGGCGGCACGTTGACTCTCACACCAGATGACCGTGATCTATCTGCGCACAGGACTGCCAAGTTTCGATCCGACGTCGTCTCTCTCTCTCGTCATCGACCGCTTTTCCTCTCTCGTGGGCCAAACGTCCCACTTTCCCACCTCGCGGTCCCAATTCTCTCATCTAACACCTCTCTCTCTTCGCTTGTCTACCGCCCTCTCCCTCTCGCTTTCTTTCTGTCAGGGTGCATAAGATCAGTCGTTAGATCCATGGCCCGGGCCAAGCTGGCCTCCTTCTTCTCAGTAGCTTACCAGAACACATCATTAAAGCTGACAGCACACTCACACACATACAGTATAAAAAAAGACTGAGGGCGTTGCATAAGTAGTGACAATAATGCTTTTAAAAGATTCGTACAACCTTTGGACTCATGCATGGCGTCTGCACAAAAGAAGCTGTTGATTCAAGTTTTTTGAAATAAAAAGTTTGCAAATGAAGGATTCAATTAGAGAGTGATTAGTCTTTTTAAAGGGGAAAATCCAATAAATATAGCACTGTATACATGCCATGACTGATCAAAATACAGTACTGTGATTAATATTGCCTTTGTGGAGTAGCAATATAAAGGCGGTGCCATGTTGGGCACAACATACATCACATTCTCGCAAATTCGCACTCTCGCGAGAGTGAAAACATTTAAAAATGTCCATCCCTGCAAGTGAATAGATGCGTAGCAAAGTTTGGATGATTTGGGTTTAGTTCTCTTTTAAAAAATATTGAATCAGATTTTTTTTTTTGTCGGCTATAACGTGATGAAAATAAAGTTGATGACGTTGATATTTTTTCAGCACAGTGCAGCAGTCCCCAAACTTTATTTGCACCTCAGACACATTTTGATGGACAGCCATAGAAACAAATAAAACTCACTGATTGAAAATGCAACTCGCCATTGTGCTAATTGAGACTAACAGCAAGGCTCTTCTACAATCAGCTTCTTTTTGTACTCACGGTCCCGCTCAGATGTATGACAAAACTATGTTGCTTCGTTGGCTGTACATTTGGACGCTCCGCGGTCTGTTCATGTCTAAAGAAGATTAGACCC
The DNA here is from genome assembly GCF_001891065.2 of Hippocampus comes. Lineage (NCBI taxonomy): Eukaryota > Metazoa > Chordata > Actinopteri > Syngnathiformes > Syngnathidae > Hippocampus > Hippocampus comes. The sequence continues at coordinate 1,059,109 of NW_017806076.1, forward strand.
CGCCCCAAAAAAAACATGATAAACAATTAGTCGACCTCAAGCATTAGACATCGATGCAGAGTAGGAAATTAATGAGTCCAACCCCTTACGTCTACCAATATGCATCGAGCTACATGCGTGATAGGAATAGGAATTGAGCAGATGATGAGTTTTTTTGAAAAGGCGTTTAGGATGCCAGCGCTAACATAGTGTCCAAGTCCCCCCCACACCACCCCATTTTTTCTTTTTTTTTTTTTTTGTGAAGATGACAGGGAGAGAAAAATAACACGCTAATCTTCTTAGCTTCACAGGAAGCCCAAAAGCATCATTTAAACAGCGGCGCTAACAGGAGCGCATCCCGGCTCCCTGATTCGCGAAGAGCCGCCTTGTTCTCGATAGAGATATTCAGACTGTCAGTATAAACTGCATCTGTTTTCGTTTTGCATTTATTTCAATACGAGACTTGGGGCATACATTTTTCATCACCTGCTAAGCTATGAATAAAAGATTAAAAAAAGGAACTGAGAGGGGAGCGGAGGGGAGGGAGGGACATTGGGAGGAAAAACGGGAGAGAGGGAGTGATGTTGAAGGAGAGGGATAAAAAGTCTAACAGATGTGGTTGGTGCATACGTCCAGAATGTCTCCAACACCTTTTATTTTTCCATCTGGGTCCACCTGAGGAGCCCAGCTAACCACCTCAGCACCACCAGCACACACCAATAGCCCGTCGTTGACTCGGGTGCAGGGTAAAGATGCTATAATGAGCGAGAACCAGAGGAGCATCTCACCTTGACTTTTTATAGGATTACCTGAGAGGTGAACTCCGCTCAGTGAGAGGATTCCTCAGCACGTCACCCCCCCCCCCCCCCCCCCCCCCCCCCCTTCTCCTCCCTCTGCCCTCAGCGGTCTTTGACAGGCTGGTTGAAAGTGAGATGCTGCTGGAAAATTCAAGCGCAACACGACGCTGACAGGTTCGCATGCGGGTTAAAGAGGGGAAAGAAATGGAGGGATGGATGGAGAGGGGAATGGCAAGGATGGCGAGGGAACGGCACACAAGTCAGTTTCCTGTGCCTTCGCTGCTAATGAACACCAGGGGCGGGCAATTAATTTTGCAAAGGGGCCCCATGAGAAACTGGAACGCTTGTTGCGGGCCTAGCCAAACATGCTAACCTCCACTTTCTTTATATTATTTGTCATTTATTAATAAAATGTATCTTGTATTGCTTCATTATATGGCTGCGTGTGAATATATCGTATGTACCGTTATAATTAGGAAATACAAATTTTAAACTAAATTACAAATATATCCTTACAGTTAAAAAAATGTTAGCCAACCAATTCAGATGAGCAGCGTTTTTGCTAGTTTCTTTTTTGGAATAAATTAAGTTGCAAGATGGGTCATAAAAGTCGCCAAATATAGCGAAAAAAAAGCTGAGTTGGCAACACTGCAGACACAAGTCATAGTTTTTGCTTGTGACCTCGCTTGTACTCGCGCACATAAAATAAAAGCACAATTGGTCAGAGGCTGTGGGCAGGCCGGATGCGGCCCGGGTCTGATCTACACACTGCAGTCAGTGCATGAAAAATACACCAGCTCAGTTAACACAAATACAATAGATACAATAATATCAACTGTTCTCAAATTATCATTTGCATCTCCCATTTGAAGTTTTCTATAAAACTAAATATAGAACAAAAGAGAATTACATGTTTTATAACCTTGGGTTAAAAAAAAAGAAAAAAAAAGAAATAACATGTATAACAGAACAACAGTGCACATGCAGCATGTAGTGTGGTGATTGTATCTGCAGGGAATATCTGGTCTAAATAACAACTTGGATACTGTATATAGATGGGCAGTCGCTCCATACAACACGCTCACATGCACATAAATGCATATGTAAGCAACCAAAAGCAGTCGTATGACCTTGCAAAAGATTAGTGGGCCTCCAGAAATACGTGCATTTCTTTTGTGAGAAGGAAAACCACTTGGTGTGATTTTATACATGTATGCGTACATTTGGCAAATGCACAAGCACCAACCTAAAGTGTTTCATTTTATATAAGGTATCATATATGTATGTTAGGCTGAATAATATTGATCTGTGGTTAGATGAGAAATAATAAATGCCTGCCATGGGCTGTACTGGGGGTTTGAAATAATTATAGGAAGAGACCTGATGTTAGATATCAGTCTCAGCTCATTGGCTGTAAATGAGGCCGCCTGTTATGTTGTGTGGAGAGCTACAGTGCGTGTGAGATATCTTAATGGGACTTGAAAACCTTCAATATAAGATGATATGAATTCAAAACCCACTAAGGTCTGCAGATTCGGGTCTCATAGTAGAGTCCAGAATTCAAAGCAAATATGGTGAGGCGGCATTCGGCTGTTAAGCTGCACACAAATGGAATAAGGTGACACGAGGGATGAAGTTAGCCCCAAGTGTGAATGTTTTTTTTTTTTTAAGTCAAGTTTAAAAATTATGTTGCTTATGATTGCGATATTTTAAAGCATTCTTTATTTCTGTCCTTTTAAATGCTTGGAAATGTTTTACTTTTAATCACGCAAAGCACGCTACGTACGAAATGTGCTATTTAGTGTAAATAAAGCTGCCTTGTGTTGCCTTGCCTTCAACATACAGCTTCTCTGCTGTGGTTGTTTATGTCGCAAATGACCAACATCAACCAAAGTTGTTAAGATTTAATTTAATCAAAACATGGGATTTATAAATCCAATAAACATATGAGTCCGCCTTCATTTGTAAATCATCATAATGACTCCACAAACACATGCAAGGAAAGCGCGCAAGGTCTGCAAATGGAAAAGTCAGTTGACTCTAATAAAAAGCGGTAGATTTAGCAAGTAAGACAGCTTGTCAGACACGGTGCCATCAATATGCCTGATGCATTACACTTCCTACACTTCCACTTCCTGCTACCCTCCTGACATCACCATCGACTCACCACCTTTCTCATTCTGCTCACCACTGTTTTTTTCCCGCCAAGAACTGTGAGCCCC
>NW_017806076.1:1062296-1098112 GCF_001891065.2 Hippocampus comes
TTTGGTCACAGGGAGTGGCATCTGGTGCCACATCGCCCGACGCTCACGGCTACAAAAAAACCTCACAGCGCGCAGAGTTAGCCTGGAGCGCGGCCAGACCAGCCTCTCCTCGCTAGCTAAGTGCACAGCGCCAGTCAAGTGCTCGTTCGGCTGCGCGCCCACCCGCATCACTCACACAAGCGCAATGCTCGCAAACTCTGGCACGCTCAAACCCCGATGGCCCTGTGCGATGACAGTGAGACAGAAGGGCCGCGCCTTGCTGATCTTCTCCCTGCCCCCGGCACATGCTGTACAGATCATCACCTTGAACCAGACTCTCGCTGCATTCTCTGAGTGTATGCTATAGGGACCAAACGTGCAAGTAACCATATGTCGTCATAATGCAGCAGAGCCGAACCGGCCCACCAATGGGCTCATCATCGCTCGTGTGTGAACAAACGTATACAAGTACACACATATACCAATACCCAAAATGATTGGAACTTCTAGAATCAGAAAATGCTGAGGTTATACAATTCAAAAAATCAATTACAATTTACAGGACAAATATGGCGCTCAAGTCACACAAAACTTCGAACTTTGGCATAGTTCGAAGACAAAACAAGTCCGAATTCTCATCAGTTCAACCGACATCAAACGATTAAGTCTGCATATGTTTTGTAGCAGACATCTAAAGTGATGCTCAAAGTCGGACATGATAAATGTGCTGTCCAGCTTCAACAAACGAGCGGTGCTAGCAATATTAAGCTAGCAATAGCGCTGTAAACAGGCCGACATTATGTTGATAGCATGACTTATTTGTCATGAGGTGTTATGCTAAAACAAAATGTTATCGGTTTGACATTTTATTTTTAGGGATAAACAACTATATCCAACTTAAAAAGAAGTGATGAACTTAACTTTGAGGGAAAATTCGTCGGTCACGCCTTTTAACTAAAACAATGGTGGCGGAGGGGTTCCCCCTGGCGTGATGATTTCTTAAAAATCGAGATGTGATGTTTTTTTGCAAGTCAATTTGCTAATGTAGCTCCTACTTTCAGGCCAGACTGACAGTTTTAATGAAAAGGACAAAAAGTGTTCTTTTGAAAGCTACAAAGTCCCCCCTCAGGGCTCAGTGTCTTTTTTGTATTTTTTCTAATGGTAATGTATTGAGTTAAAGACTACCTTGCAGGCATTTTTTTTCAAGATTGCATATATAATTGGATGACCAAGTGTATAAGAGGGATCATTTGTAAGAAGTGAGCATTGGAAAAAGGAGAATGACTGCGGATAGGAAATTGCCAATTATTTTCCATTGAGGGAAGGTCAACATTAATTAGGGCAGAAAAGGTGAGTGGAGAAGTCACAGCCATTGAGACACTTCGGAAACAGATAACAGGCTAATGTTAATGTACTTAACGTACTTTGTACAACTTTAAGGCGGGTAATTTTGAAAGCAGATCAAGAAGGAATCACTGACTATAAGACAAGTCTTCCCGGCTCATGGATTGAATACACAAGCACACACACATACACACACCCACACAGCAGGTTGTGTGTCGTCCTAGCCTCTGCGACAAACCCGCTCAGTGTGCGGCCTCCGCTCGGTTATGGATCCTTGCAGTCAGTCAAAGAGAAGTCAAGCAAGCACCACTGTGCCAGTTTCATATGGGCAGGATGGGCCGAGGGGTAAGAAAGAGTTCATAAAGAGATTTCAAGTCACCTGAACTTCATTTGTCTCTCCAAAGCATCAAAACAGGATAATAAGGACAGGGAGCAAGGGAAATGGCAACAGCCATCAAGTCATGCCTTTTTATTTCTCACTTGAACAATTCCCTCCTTTGAATGGCAATGAGCTTTCATTCTTATCCGCAGCCTGTCTTGACATTTCAATATGACGAACCTTCTTAATGTGTTCCAATGCCAAGGTTTATGCAGGGCAAAACTGTCTCCTGGCACAATTGCGTGGCGATAAATTAAAGAAAAACCTGTTGTGTTGCTAAAATCTAAACATACATCACTACTTACATACAGTACAGACCGCTCCTCATTACTTATCCCGTTGTGTCTCATCCATTCACGTTCAAAATAACACCGATGGGCAATTTGGAGACTTCCATTAACCCAACAAGCATCTTTTCCGTTCATATCCGCAGCTTGTCTTGACATTTCAATATGACGAACCTTAATGTGTTCCAATGCCAAGGTTTATGCAGGCTAAAACTGTCTCCTGGCGCAATTGCGTGGCGATAAATAAAAAATCTAAATATACATCACTACTTACAGACAGCACTGACCGCTCCTCATTACTTATCCCGTTATGCCTCATCCATTCACGTTCAAAATAACACCGATGGGCAATTTGGAGACTTCCATTAACCCAACAAGCATCTTTTTTAAGGAAACCCTCCTCTCTGGTGGGGGGAGGACTCTTGGTGGGAAAAGAGGGACTGGGCCATGACATCATGAGGGGAGCATAACAGTAGATAGCACTTGGTGGCAACAGTTTGGGAAAGGCCCACCGAGTGCACAGCCGGGTGTACCCTTACCTTTGTCCACACAGTGTACCTGTATTACCATCCTTATGTGTACAGAGAGAGCGCACACCTGGCACTGCAATAAGACAAAGGTCTGAGGGCCATGTTCATTTCAGACTGCGGTGTGAGCACAACTGGTCAGATTGGGGAGAGAGAGAGAGAGAGAGAGAGAGAGAGAGAGAGAGAGAGCAAATCCGAGCCGCCATAACAGTAGATAGCACTTGGTGGCAACAATTTGGGAAAGGCCCACCGAGTGCACAGCCGGGGAGAGAGTGGAGGCTCTTAATTAAGTCTGTCTGTCCCCTTACCTTTGTCCACACAGTCTACCTGTATTACCATCCTTCTGTGTACAGAGAGAGCGCACACCTGGCACTGCGGTGTGAGCACAACTGGTCAGATTGGGGAGAGAGAGAGAGACAGAATCCGAGCCGCTGACAAAAGAGTGTCTAACGATGAGACCCGTCTGCCCATCTGCATGACCCGAGCGATGTTTCTCTTGAGCTCTCTTTCACTCTCACTTTCACACGCAGGAGGCAAATAGGTCAGTTGCCATGGTAACAACCGAGAGGCCAGGGTCTCCTGGTCTATTAGGAAAAAAGTGAGGCGCATTGAACTAAAGAGTAGCGAAGGCTAAAACACTGAGATGGAGTGAAAACGCTCGATTGGCGTCACAGCGAGGACAATTTTTGTCATACCATCTTGGACCACGATGTGTACCATTTTTTTATTTTAACGTGGCTCCACACAGGCTGCCTATTGACTTATTGACAGAGCATATGGTGCCGCTCCAATACAGTCCTGATTTGGAACAAAAACGCATCCAAATTGTTATTTGACAGCGCAATCTGGTTTAACAGGCTCATAGTGCCATAAACATTTGTAGATGAACTCTTTGCAACAACCCCGTGATTTCCATTTGTCTCGAGGATACTTGTTAAGCAATGTCACTCAGCGCTTCTATTGCTCCATTTGACTGCAAAGACCAACGTCCTCACCCTCGATCCAAGTGCGGCGGCTGAGGCGGATCGTGTATGCCGAACAGCCGAGGTAGCCCTGCTGATGGTGCAGCCGCTTCAATTTTTCAATATTGGATTAAATATTAATACGTAGCAGCGAGATGATGAGAACAGGAAGCAGGGGACAAGGCTGGAGCGACCGTGTTGTACGAGAAATGAAAACCAAGAGTCGCATCATGGGAAGCTGTTTGTGTCTATGAACTAAATAAAATGCAAAATGAAATGCAAGTTTAGCAGAGTTTAGTAGGGAATGGTTCAGTCTTTCGAAGTCCATCTTCAACGTGCCATTGAAATGGTGGAAAGGTTGCGCTAAGACATCTGCAAAGAACCATTTAACTTTACTTTCCATTTTTTCATGTTCTTGCTTGTCCTAATCGGATCACAAGGGAAAATGTGGGTGGGATTTTTTATTTTTATTTATAGCATATTATTTTTCTCTCTTGAATTCAAATGTATGTTTTATTTATTTCTTTTTTTAATCTTATTGGTTTTTATACTATTGATATTTCAAAATCTCAGGATGACTGGGCTATTCTGAGACCTCGGGTATCAAATTTGTCATATCACGTGTAAATGTCTGTCGGTGTGACAATAAAATTGCTCTATTCCTAATAGTTGGACAGCAGGAGAGCAGTGAAATGAAAAATAAAAACACTGAATGTCACAGTGAATGTTTGCCACAAACCTTTTTTTTTTAATCTATGCCAATGACGTATAGTGACAGACAGAACAATGAAATGGTCTTCTAATGGACATCAGATGTTACAATAAACCTGCGTGTCCACCTGTTGCCATTCATACAACCGAATAAATCCTGGCTTTGTGTCCAATTAAAAAAAAGGACCAGATTTCACACTGAGTAAGTAAATTTGCCGGTAAATTGAGATGAAATCATTTACGAGTATTCAGGAAACACTGCCCGAATTCACAGAACTTGCACTCATGTCCTTCTGCTTCCTCAATTATACTTTAAAATTCCTGTGAAGGCTACTTGACTGGACCCATTTTCTATAGTGCTTGTCCTCATTAAGGTCGCGGGTTAGCCAGAGCAGATGCCATCTTGACTTTGGACTTTGAATTTGGGTGCCCGAGTGCCAAGAGAAATCACACACAAGCGCAGGGAGAACAGAAACACTGCAGAACCTCGGTACTATGGGGCAGACATGCAAATCACTCGTCCAACATGCTGTTTGGGAATTTAGTATAAAAAATATTTCACGTCCAGCCATATCAGCTAGGTGTATTGATGCAAAATCACAATGAAAAAGGAGTGCGTATTGTTTAAATCTCAGTGTAGAGGGAAGGTGGTGATGTGGGACTGAAGATAGAAAGAACCCTGCGGCTCTCACCCTGATATTTATGTTACGCTCTATTAAATTAGCATGAGTCCAATATTAAAATAATAACATTTACCTCCACAATAAATGCAGCGCCTTACAAAAATCAATACCACTACCCTACAATGCCAACGTATGATTACAAATAATAAGAGCAAAGTTGTTGCATTACATTGGGTATTAGATTGTTTGAGTAAAAAAAAACAAATAATCATAAAAATAACAACGGCAAGATGCACATATCATAGATTAAATAATTGTGTTTCAAATGTCACAAATTCCCACGAGGGTTAATAGTGTTACTTTGGTAATGTGTCCGTTTTATGTATTGCGTCTTGTGTGCTGTTTGTTGTGGTGATGAAGTTTGGGTCAGAGCAACCAAGATCACAGAGAATAAAATGATTTGAACATGATTGCATTCTGATTATTGACTGGTGTATTGTCTAAATGCCATGCTTTTGGGAATAGGTTGCACATTATCATCCATGAAAGGGCAGACATTTCAATGCAGCTTTTGTCATTGAATGGTGCAGGGGTACCTAATGTTGTGGGCATTTTGACAGCTCCAATACTCTAAAATATCTCAAGTCACAGGGCACACATAGACAAACAAAAATTCTCGCTCACAATCACATCTAGGGACAGTTTTGAGTGTTCCATTTGACTGCCATGCATGCTTTTGGAATGTCTGAGGAAACCAAAATACCCAGAGAAAACCCACAAAGGCAGAAAGAGAACATGCAAACTCCACATAGGAAGGCGGGAGCCATAATCGAACCCTGCACCTCCGCACTGTGACGTGCTAACCAGTCGTCCATCGTGACGGCCATTTGGAAATTTTGAAACGTTAAAACTGTTTGCGAATGTCTGGAGAAGGTTTGCAGCCTTGAACGAACCCTGACTTGAACGCCCTTTCAGAGGGCTACGGGCCTTTAGTCTCTAACATTTGGAAACCAAGACGAAAACAATATCTGAAATAACGCTGGCAATTATGAATTGAAGTTAAGGTGGGTTTTTAGATTATAACATCAAGGTACAAAATAATCCTATTTGTCGGCATTCACTATGCAAGCCTAAAAAAGAGAAAGCGAGAAAACCTGCAGTGCACATCAATTCGGTGAGAAAAATAAAATCAATAATTGAGTTGCACAAATGAAGACATCAAATGTCGCGGCGGAGTGATGATTGGATCATCTTTTCATTGAGAAAGCAGAGTCTAAAGGTGAGAACAGCGTGATGATGGGAACTACACAACTGAATTGCTCAGGCCCGTCGTGTTGTCCACGGCCATATTGGATAAGCCACACCGTCAGCACTTGAATCATTGGCTGCTGATTAGATTTTGGGGGGTTTACTATGCTGTTTTTGTTTGTTATGACATCTCTTGCCTCTTTTCGTGAGGTCTCCGCGCTCCTTGGCGACAAAAGCGCCACCTCCTCCGATGGAAGAAGAGCGAAATGGGGGAGAAGGGAAATGAGGGTGGGCTGGGGGGTGGATTTTGAAGGACCATGCGAGTGGTGCGTGGGTCTTCGCTCCTTGCCGCGCTGCTCTGCATCCGGCTGTGCTGTTGTGCACATGCACACAGTGCAGAAACTTACATCTGCAGACACTCGTGGTCGGGATGCAGTTTGTGAAATACCATTGACCATAAGCAATAAAATATCGCTCTGTTTATCTATCATTATCTGGATGTGTTTTAGCCTTGTCTAGAATAAAGATGGCAAGAAGGAATGAATGCCTGCATGCAAATGAGTAGTCATTTCAATGAGGTTAAAATGAAATTTTGAACAAGTTGATCCACGAAATGTGACGGTCTGACCACCTTTCGACCACTGAACCCAAACAGTAGAGTGTAAAACAGGGGCAATTGCCTAAAAAGCAGATGAAGTATTGGCAGGGGGAATAAAAAAGAAAATAAGAAAAAAAGAAAAATATAAAGAGCAGCATTGAACGTCTCTTTAAAGCTTCTATCAGCTTGCCTCCCGCACTTTCCTCCTTTATTTTTTTTATTCCTGCTCTTCTTCATCTGTCGGTATTTCAGTTGGAGGCGTCTTCTTAGATCTGCACCTTTTAATGCTGACTGCTGCAAATCTTTTGAGGCCGACTACAAAAGCAAGCTGGCGGTAAACTTCCCCCTGGAGGGGGTGGGGGGGGGGGGGGGGAGCCCGGTTTGGGTCCCGTGACAGCGTGTGATCGTCTCTGAGTGGGGACTGAACGCTGTCTACCTGGAAGTCAGGCGAGTGATTCGCGACAGGGCAAACCTTTCAGGTGAAATCAGTGTGGTTTGTTGCATGCTCATCCATCTTTTACCGCAAGAGCTGGCTGGAGCCTTTATCGCAGATGACTTATAGGTGGGCTTCAACCTGGCCTTGTCACCAGAGTTGGGATTGAGCTCAAGGCGAACCACTACATGTCCAATATCAGATGGCTGGCATGCATTAGCTCAGCACAAAATACAAAAGAATACAGTGGAATGGCTCAAATCAAACACAGGAGAAAACAAGAAAGTATCATTTCAAAATTGGACCAAACTTTTTGGACAAAATGAAGTTGCACCAAGAGTACATCAAACAATGTACATAAATGATGTCATAAGCAACCTTAACACATTTCTGGAGATCTTCAGTAACCTAAAATTCGATTTTTGTGACCCCATTAGCAGATGGTGATGGAGGAGAATGTTGACCAAAAAAAAATCTGAAATGAAACTTGTGAAAAAGGAAGGAAAGAGAAGCACGTACTGTATATCCGCCCTGGACGCTCAGTACAATACCGTATACAATTCATGTATGAGTGACGTCACCCTCTGTATTTTTATTTATATTTGAATTGACAAATACTAACATTGTTCCATAACGGCACAACCCTGTTAATGGGGAAAACAAGTTAGTTTTCATTTCAAAATTGGACCAAAATTTTGGGACAAAATGAAGTTGCACCAAGAGTACATCAAACGATGTACATAAATGATGTCATAAGCAACCTTAACACATTTCTGGAGATCTTCAGTAACCTAAAATTCGATTTTTGTGACCCCATTAGCAGATGGTGATGGAGGAGAATGTTGACCAAAAAAAAATCTGAAATGAAACTTGTGAAAAAGGAAGGAAAGAGAAGCACGTACTGTATATCCGCCCTGGACGCTCAGTACAATACCGTATACAATTCATGTATGAGTGACGTCACCCTCTGTATTTTTATTTATATTTGAATTGACAAATACTAACATTGTTCCATAACGGCACAACCCTGTTAAAATTTTTTATATATCTCCTGATGTCCAAAACGTTTAAGCTGAAGCTTTAAATTGTGACTCCTCGTTCGATCATGCATCCTCAAAAACGAATCAAAGTTGAAATCGAGCAGATGGTGATGGAGGAGAATGTTTACCTAAAAAAAATCTGAATGAGACTTGTGAAAAAGGAAGGAAAGAGAAGCACGTATATCCGCCCTGGACGCTCAGTACAATACCGTATGTGGTGTCACAATTCATGTGACGTCACTCACCCTCTGTATTTTTATTTATATTTGAATTGAGAGTTCATCAGTCAACAAACATTCCAGACAACCAGCAAAATCAAACAAAAATCAAGCAGAGGCATTTAAATAAAAAACAGTTCAACCGATGAATTGACCGGCTTGGACTGGCATGGGCCAAATGATGTCAAATGACAATTGAGCCATGCGTCTTGGAGACAATGCAAGTGTAGGAAAATTGACAACATCACTACTAACATTGTTCCATAACGGCACAACCCTGTTAAAATTTTTTATATATGTCTCCAGATGTCCAAAACGTTTAAGCTGAAGCTTTAAATTATGACTCCTCGTTCAATCATGCATCCTCAAAAACGAATCAAAGTTGAAATCCACTCAACTGTCCTCAATCAAATACAACACGACGATGATTTAAGGACTGAAGATTAAGTTTGGCTGAACATTTGCTACACGAGTACCAAACAGTATCTTGGCTGAACTCAAACAAATGAATGGTTGTCGCAGCTCGCGTTCCACCTTAGAGGTTCCGCTCTATTCTGCATGTTCGTAGTCCTTTTATTGCAATGAAGCCGCACCCCGACAGTCCTGGTTATTTATCGGTTTTATCTCTCACTCCTATCATCCTTGTGCGCGTATAAACGCCGCTACTCTCCATTGTTGATGATGTGACGCCCGGCTCGACATCGCTGAGGTGGCGAATTGTCGGCGGGACGATGCCTCTGTCAGGAACGCGCTCAAATCCTCTCGCTCCGGCCGGCCTCTTATGCATAAAATATCAAACATCTGAGGGACAATATGCTGACCTGCTGTGACCTCCACGCATGCGTCCGCACACAAGAGACAAAACCCACGCGCGCACAGAGACTGGAAAACAGAGACATGCACAGATGAATGCCGGCGTACACGCACATGTATGCACGCACACGCACCCACGCACCCACACACACACACACACACACACACACACACACACACACACACACACACACACACACACACACACACCGCCCGCCCCCCCACCCCCACCCCACCATTTGTACGTGCCTTGACTTTTTCCACCATCAGCACCGCATCCTTCAGATGATGTATTTGCGACATCTGGCGGCGCTCGCTATATTCATGGCTACAGCGATGCCATGCGGGACGAGAGCGTGAGCGAGAGGGGGAACAAAACGGAAGACAAGCGAGTGACTGAAGGGAGGCGTGGAAAAAGGGGCAGGGCGGAGGGGAACAAACGTATGGAATAGTCGGTAAATGCACGAAAGTGTAAGGCAGCGTAAAGTGGTGTTAAAACACGAAAGTATGTCGATTTTCCACAGCAAAAAGCTTGGGTACCCCCTAGTGGGCGCCCGGCGGCGATCCGGTAACTCTGGCATTGGTAGGGTGCTCCGGGGTGGGGCTTTGCATCGGGCTACCATGAATCCATAGGAGTCAGAGGTCAGCCTTCTTGAGTTGCGGTGACATCATGACAATGGGACACTTCTCCAGCCTCCGAATCCCAAGCTGATCCATTCTGCCCGGGCTCAGGCAGCAGGCCCCTCTTTTCCCACACATTCACACCCTCTGCCAGACCGGGAGAGAGGGGAGCGAGAGGGAAGGGAGAGAGGGGTGAATGTGAAGACCTCACCCCCAAGCACCCCTCATTCCATCTCCCTCTCTTTTCTTTCAGGGGCTAGATTAGAGAGATGGCTTAATTCTGTCTAATTATCCGGCCATACCCTCTCCTCTCTCCTTCTCGCCCTCTTTTCTTTCCTTCTTCTTCTTCTTCTTGTCTCTGTCTCCCTTCCCCCATATCTCAGAGAGTGGATACTAATTAGCTGATGTGAATTGTATCTACTATACAAATAGATTGGGCAAGTATGTGGGGGAAAAAATGATATTGCTACCTGTTTAAACGTGACACAATTGTACCCCAATGTCGTCGTAGTTCAGAGCAAAAGAGGCAAACACAAACTACTAGTCGTTACATCAGACGATGACGCACTATCATGACACAAGGGGGAAACAACCGCACATCAACAGGAAAATTATTAAAACCCCTTCCAGTGTGAGGGTTTGAATTTCACACCATATTGAGCAATAGTTTCTCTGATCAGGGATGCACCTGAGTGGTGCGCTGGTGCGCATGAGCACTGGAAATTGAATACTGCACCTCAGTTCAAATCTTTCACCGCAATTTCGTGCACTGAGAATATTGCGTTTTGACTGTGGGCGGGCCAGGCTCAATTTGAAGTCAACTGTCCCAACTCGCATTTCAAGGCATTACTGTTGGATTGTGCACATTACCCTTATTTTGCAGCCAGTTAGTGTACACACAAAATCATTTGCATTCCATCTAGCGAGAAAATAACCAAGACACATTGGATGTATTGCTATAATTGTATTAGTGGAGCACTGAACAATACATTGTCTTTCCTACATTCACTTTCTCGATGTAACGATGCTACAAAATGTGAGCTTGTGTGTTTGTATAGTCTCACCCATATGCATTACATAAGCAGAAATCACATTAATGAGATCATACACTTGTGCTGATAGCGCTAATTAGTTGCTGCGCTGAGGTTGAGGAAACTAGGCGAAGATCCCAGTGACTCGAACCATTGTTTCTTAATCGCCTTCCACACATTCATAATTCATTCCATCGTGGACCACGAAAGAAGTGCCGCTCATTTTGTCTCCGTTGGCTTCTTCTCTCCTCCACCCGGATGTCTTTCCTTCTTGCTGTGAGGTTTCACCGCGATCAAAATAAAATGTGCACGCGAGGGATGTTCGCCTCGGGACCCAGCTGTCGGGCCACTTTGACAGCTTCATTTGTGGTGTCGCGGCTTGATCTTTCCTGTCACTGATACCAAAAGCCACTGAACACAGATTTGGCCTTCTCTCAGAAAAAAATTCAAATAAATAACGTTGCTAACTGCGCAGTGTGCGTACAGACGAGTAAGGCTGTTTGCCACATCTGCTCTGAACTTGTTCGTCTCCACCCCTCTCCCCTGCAACACTGCAGTGATGCATCAACACCCCGGGGCCTGATCTCTTTGTAACATGTTCTCTGACACACACAACCACCTACCCACACGCGCACATAAATAAACACACAAACACACACACACTCATAACCTGCAAACAGAAATAACAGCAACAAAGAGTAACTATCCATTCTGTTTTACGGAGTATTCCCAATGTGCCACATTACTGCACGGGAAGAGAAAAAGAAAATTTCAACTAGCGGGCCAGGTTGTGACTTGGAGCTAAACAGATAGCGGGGAAGGAAAGCCAGAGGGAGGCTGATTATGATCACTGCTGTCAGATGTGAATGCTGAGACGACAGCGATATCAGCCATATCCGCGTTCAGTGACACAGATCCACACGGACAGATATCAGCGCACAGTGGGCCCCATACCGATTATTTATAACCCAACAGGAGGTAAGGACACGGAAACACAAAACATACCTACTGAGCTCTTACACACTGTTTGGGTCAAATGTATCTCCTGTTGACATTTGAAAGCACTAACAATCCCCTCAGTGTCATTCTTTCACCCTGACATTTTTTAATTGTTCCTAAAAATGACCACCAAAAAAAAAAAAAACCCCAACCAAACACACAGATGGGAAAATATTCCAAAATGTCATTCTTTTGTACCGCCACTACATACAACCGTTCATCAGTTCACATGGCAAGATTACATTTGGAATGTGTTGGTGTCATCTCCATTTCCTACATTCTTGTAAATGTTTTTTTAGTGATGCATTGCACCGTTTGACAGTTTGCAGCAAGTTCACGTCATGAATTTAGGGAGTGGGTGTTGTGATCCTTGGCGTAGTAACCATGTCTTGAATGATGTTTTTAATTAAACATTTGGAGCAGCAAATGTACAGTGTTTTTTTTTTCCCTGCAGTTAATTAACTATTACATTCTGTTCTGGTCAAATTTAAGCCGTTTTGACGTGACGGTAATAAAAACAACATATGTTTGTGGATATGAGGCTGTTCAGAGTCACATCTGACCCGTGTCAACCAAAACTGATTTTAACTTTACGCTGTCTTTTAAATAAAGAAACATTGTGGTAATAGTGGATGATGCTTGGTGTCATCTAATGGCCTCCTCAAATGACACTACGTTTTTCTCATTCACGATCAATATCATTTGGTGTCAAAATTGGCTACGAGACACGACGTTTGTCTGCGACGGGTCTGTCGGCTCAAAATCGACGTCGACATAAGAAAGCCAGAGGAGTCCAAGCTGTGATCGAGTCAATGCTTTGAGATTAAAATGACCTGGAGGAATGAGACTTTTCACTGGCGGACGGAAGCTAACTGCTGGCTAATTGCTCCAGGTCAGTGTGTGAAAGAGCTGTTGGATTGCAATCATGACAATACACTGTATCCCATTAATCACTGTGTGAATGGTGTACATTTGTTACCTTAAAGGTATTTACAATTCAGCTAAGGAATGGCACATCTGCACCATTTGTTATCAGCCTGACCAGGTAATAGAAATGCTAGCTGACAAGTGGAGGCCCTGACATGCATTGGTGTGTTCCACCCGCATCACAAACCATGCTGGGCCAGTGTCCTGATTGCTTCAGGCTTTTAGACCCAACCACGAGCTGCATGAGTATCTAACAATAGACCCTACCAAAGCCCTTGAAACAGGTTTGCAACTCCTTCAAGAAAAGAAAAAGCATGTGTCAACAAGATGGGAGAGCAGCAAAAGAATCACTTCAAAAAGCTATGATCAGGGACGGTGGAAGCCGCATTTCAACTTCCACTGCTTGGCCATATGTGTCTAAGTAAGTTTTGTATCAAGGCGAGAGAGCAACAGTATGAAGAGCACCGGTTCAAGACTGACCTTGAGACGAGGAGCGAGAGGGAGGGCAAAACCTCCAACTTGCATCCTCTTCTATGAGTCTGTGTGAGAGGCACGACTGGATAGGCACCGCTAAGATGGATGTGAAGGATAGCGGAAATGGAGAGAGAGGCTGACCTTGGAGAACATTGAGGGACATGATGGGAAGGAGTGTTACACAATGCAACTTTGAAAAGGTTTTGTGAAAGACGAACATGCTTGTGGAGGCTCTCAGTCGTACAGGAAAGTTCCATCGTAGAAAGGGTTCTGTCAGTCGTCATCTGTACTTGTGGGTAAAAAACAAAAAACAAAAAACAAAAATAAATAAATAAATAAATAAATAAATAAAAAATAAAAAAAAAAAAAAACAAAAAAGGACGTTTCGCTTCTCTCACAGAAGCTTCGTCAGCGGTAGACAACCCTGAAGTCTCCGTGAAGACTCCGGGAAGTTGCTCTGCGCTAAAAGGCTGAGCGTGGCCTGTTTGAGAACTTTTTGTTTTTTGTTTTTTACCCACAAGTACAGATGACGACTGACAGAACCCTTTCTACGATGAAAGACGAACACACAAAAGCCAGGCCAACTGGATTGGACATACACATAACAAAAAAAAATAAAATGAAAAAAAAATGGACCCCGCGCCGAAGCCCAAATGTCTTTCCAAAGAGCTTCTGACCATCTCCCATAATTACAGCTGAAAGTCTAGACGAGCAAACCGAATGTGATGAGTCCAGACAGGAAGAGACGGACGGGATAAGGCAATCACGGTGATGTCAATGTCCTTACTTCTAATTGTCAGATGCATTCATAAAGATTGACATGTAGTATGACAATAGGTCAAAGAATACTACTCTGTGTTTTTGTGTTTTATAAAGGGTTGAGAGAGCAAGCCAAGGCCAGGTTTGGCATCAAAAATATAAAGGAATTGATCAAAATAGGAAATACACCCAGCGGACAACTAATCGGATAAAACATTCTCGACAGTCAGCGCAAATAGATGACACAAAACACGTGGTTGAAGAAAAGAAAATGTATTCCTGCAAAATCAAATTGACCTCAAAATTCCAATCGTCCGCCATGATTCTTCTTTTTTTTCCCCCCTTGAACCACTTAAACGTATTATTGTAATCTTGAAAACTAACGTCCCAAGCTGTCACGTGAAGAGCCTTCTTTTGCATTGTATAAAAAAGGAGCAATGTACGCATCAAAAACACGTTTATTTCTTATTTAACTACAACTTTAACAGTGCATTTATAGAACAACAGAGAATAGGATTTTATTTAAAAGTTTGTTTGTTTTTTTTTAATCTGAAGGTGAACCAAGCAGTATAGCAGCGTTCTAGCTGGTTCTTGTTATAGCAACCTTAAACTAGACGGCCTTTGAGAGTGGGCACAAAAACACACACTTTCAATGCTCTTAGCCATCAACATCACAGGTGAGCCAGATAAGCGTGTTCCATCTTTTGAAACAAGTACTGAGCAGCGGAGAGGTCTGATAGTCAACAAAGCAAGGGCTATGATCAAAGACTCACAAAAACATGACCAAAGCATGATGGCTTTTTATTTTTTTTTCCCGAGAGAGAGAGAGAGAGAGAGAGAGAGAGAGAGAGAGAGAGAGAGAGAGAGAGAGAGACACAAGAGTGGCAAGGCAAGAGCAGGTAAATGATACGAGTAAGAGCAGAGAGAGACAAGTGTAAAAGTAAGCAAGCCCCAAGAGGAGAGTGCAAACGCACACTTGCCACTTTGCCACATGGGCAGACTGCAAGTCTCCACACTAACAGTGCCTGCTGATCTTGCTGTCTTATAATTGTTGATTTAAAACAAATCAAAATGAAAAAATAGTCCATCAAAATTGAGGCTGTTTTTCAAACACATTTTGTTTTTTTAATAAGTGTGCTTTTTTTTTTTTCTGTCTGCAATCAGTAGGGTGCACTTGGACAAAAACAGGTCACACACAAAAGAACTTCTGGTGCTACATTAAATATTGGCATTAGAACAACAAGCCTATTTGAGTAACCCAAATCATAACGCAGGAATAGAGAATGAATCTTATTGCGGCAACGTGACAAGATTTCCCAAAAAGGGTCTGTCAAAATGCTGAGTCTGCTTTTGCCATTTCAAGCTGAGTTTAATGTAGCAAGAATTTTGAAAATTGGACAAAATTCAGTTTTTGTGTTGGAAAAAATGTGTTTAATGGGCATTGTTTTTATGTAATAACATTTGCGCCAGTCGAAATAAAATAAGTTTTTTAAGGTAAACTATACATCGACTTAAAAAAAATCTAAATACCGATGATTCTATTGTGTGCAGCGGCTTGACAAAATCGACTTGAGTAATTTCAACACACCAATTTTTTTTTTTTTGGTGCATTTTTGAGGAAATTCAATAAAAGCACAACAATGGGAAAGGTGATTTGATTCTGGTACAAACATTTCAAATAGAAAGGCAAAAAGGAAAACTTATTTCCATGACACTACATCATTTGAATGCTGTTGAATGTTCAATAAATACATTCTAGTTTTCAACATGAAGTTGAGTTAATTTCACGTAGGATATTTATTCATATTCATATATCTAATGAGGTCCTATTTTTAAAGAAACACTGTCGATATATCTATAATTTAAAAAAGACAGAAAGAGGATGGCAGTGATTTAAAAATATAGATATTTTTTGGTGCTCCCATTCAAAAGACGTGACAGGCTGTGGTGAGAAGCCGCAGTTTCAGCCGCTCTCTATTTGTCAAGACAAGTGCCAAGCCAAGTGCACCCCTGTGCTTACCTGTAATGGCACGAGAGGGCTGTGCTGCAGCACAAGCGCAAGCTATTTCACTTCGGGGTGGGGAAGGCTCTGAGTAGGGCTGAGAGAGTCAGAAGTGATTGCATGTGTGTTTGACACAAGAGAAAAAGAAAGATGATAGAGGAAGGTGGAAGGAAAAGGTGACAACAAGTGGAGTGGGAGCTTGTGAACAAAAGATGTGTCTTCCAGTATAAAGATGAACACATTAGAATATGAATCCAAGACCTCGGGCACACCGGGCACTTAAAAAGCCCCTTAAGTCAAGTGTCAACTATTATGTGCCATCAGCGGCGACACAGGGTCACAGAGCAAGACAGCCGAGGTCACCCTCTGTCTCTACATGCACCATTAAACAGTCCCACATGGTGCGAAAAGGACTGGCTGTCATTTGGAGACAAGAGCGTGTACAAGGCTCTTCACAGAGCAGTCGCCATTGTCCACACACCTTACATTATGCTTTACCAGTCAATATTTGCAAGTACTCCAAAGTAACATTTTGCAAATGACGTGCAAATGCGACGACAGTCACAATTCAAGTCCCCGTAAAGTGCCAATAAATATATCTTGTAGATTTGCCACACCGCAGAAAGGTGGAAAAAAATGGAAACATTTTTACAGATTGGCAAGTACAGAATATAAAATGAGGCTAAAGAAAAATGAAAAATATATTCATTCTCTCTGCTATGGGCGCCTCCTGAATGTGCTGAAACGACACCCTACTGTTTCTTATGCCTCAACATAAATATATGTTTCAGCCGTGAAAATGTATCGGCTAAAAGGCTCAGGGGGCTGGACTATAGCCCACCGGGTTGTTGCGGGCCTGTTCCACGCGGCAACAACGAGCCACACAAAAGCAATCACGCTAGCGCAAAGACCCTGGCTGTCAAGTCGGACTTAAGAACAATAAAACCAAAATCCCCTGTTTGTCTATCTCTGCATAACATGAGAGTACACACAGAAAAACAATGAGGCACTCTAAAGAGGCGATGCTAATCTGTAAGGGAAGATATTATTGCGGTGATAACCGTTAATGCAGACGAAGTTGCAACATTTTTTATACAGTCGTGGGAAAAGCTGACTCACACTAGACTCCAAAAAGTGTCAACTGCACCTTTTAGCCACATGCTCCCTCAAAAAAATCAGAAAACTGAATTTGACAGATTAACGCTATCCCCACAATTGAGACATACATAGTTCTCGATCTTTGCACGTTTTCAGCAATAATCTTCAAACATAGGGTATGCACATATTTTCCAATAGCGATATAAAATGTTTCACTTGTTTCCTGTTAAAAGTGAATTTTAATTGATCGTCAGATTTTTGTTCTTAATATTACCCTGCCAGCCCGCAGAAGTGAGATTGATTGGATAAATCAACCGGAATTATGGGAAAAGAGGAAAGCTGCCAATCAGCACTGTGCGAGCGTGTGCTGTTGGTTTGTGCCAGCGCATGAGCACACAAATATGTGTGTGTGTGTGTGTGTGTGTGTGTGTGTGTGTGTGTGTGTGTGTGTGTGTGTGTGTGCGCACGCATCACTATTGGGCTGACAGCTGGGCTTGTTCAAGAGGCTTACTGAGCATTCTGCCTGTTTGGGAATCAAAAACCTGTGTCAACAGCATCCTACAAAGGATGTAAACAACCAGAGTCAACATGCTTTAGTTCATATATGACCGCAGAGAGCCTCGATTGTATAACGTGGCATTAGAGACAAAAGAAATTTCAGATGATAATTGCACTGGTCTTAGGTCAAAACGGTAAAGGACTAAGAGAGAGCGGGCGGAGGAGCTGCGGGGTTTGTATCAAATGTGTGTACGGGTGCGCGCGCCTGCATAGACAAGCGTGTCAGTCCATCAGCATGTCGGCGTCACAGCTCTTCACTAAGTCCCAGATTAACAGTGACAGGCAGAGATCCTTCTAATTATCTCTTCCTGGACCACATGCAAATGGGAAAGACGAACAGAGCCATGTGATTGGCCAGCCCGTCTTGGGCGCCACAGACACTCTAATGAGCATGACGGCGGGATACAACCTCATGATGTACCACCAAAACAGACCCTCGTCGTCACATGGGCTCACACGCACCCGCAAGAAATGGGGTGCATTAAATGACTGGGAACCAGCATAATAATGTTAGAATTAGAAGAGATCCTGATTGCATCTTGAGAAAAAAATATATATAAGTAGCACATTTACGTATGAAGTCCCGTCCCAGCTAATACGGCTTGCAGATGAAGCATCAAGGACAGAGTTCGCTCAATGCAGATTCCGCCAATACTGTGCCATAATTTCGAATGGGTAAGGGATGTTACAAGTTCTGAAAGTTCAATTGATTGAGTCTCTTTTTCGAGCAATCTGCCAGAGAATATCGGTTTTGAACTATTTTCTCGTAATCCTACCATAGATGTGCCGTAGGAGTTTAATGCAGCAACATAATCCCCACTGAAATGCACTTATAGACAAACAACCATCCGTGCTCATACACCTAGGGACAATTTAGAGTGCTACATTAACCTGCCATGCATATTTTTGGAATTTGGGAGGAAACTGGAGCACCCGGAGAAAACCCACATAGGCACGGAGAGAACATGCAAACGCCACATAAGAAGGCCAGAGCCAGAATCGAACCCTGTACTGTGAGGCAGACGTGCTAACCTGTCGAACACCGTGCCGCCCATATAACAGTCATTCAACACAAGCAAAAAAAAAAAAAAAAGCAGCCAAACAAAGGGTTTATCTGGAAAAACCATCACAGGGATTCTAAAAGGTAAAAGCCCAACTTGAGCCACTGTGAATATGGCGGAATGGAAAAAAAAGAAAAGGATGAAGGACTGGAACAGAAGGTAGAAGACTTGCTTTCGACAATCGAGTGCTGCAGTCAGCTAAAAAGTCAACCCAGTAAATCAGCCGGAAAAATGGCAACAAAGTCAGACGATTCATGAATCACCTCCTAGTCCATGTAAAGTTGGGCAAAACTGCCAAGTGCCTGCAAAGGCAAAATGTGGAATTATTCAAATGAAATAGCTACTGAAAACAAGGAAAAAAATTTTTTTTTTCCAGAATCTCATGGCAAAAATTTAGATGAATAAACACAAAGTATTGGAAACCGAGCAGTGACCACAAGAGATTTTTGGACAGTCCTGCAGCAATGTGGGACATGTTTTGCATGCCCCACATCGCATACTAAAAAGTATGCATTTTGATTGTGAGATAAAATCACAATATTAAATCAAGCCCTAAACATATGTGTAAAATCACTTTCTGGACTTTTGTTTCAAATGTAGAAAAAAAAGATGCAAATTCATCTCTTACAAACATGAAACTTCCCCTAACGACAACGAGATACTAGTGAATTAATATAAATGTTTCAAAAATATTTTAAATGGCCAACATGGCAGAGCTGAATCATGCCTTTTTATGATCTACTCGCCAAGTGGTGCAAGTAAGAAATGCGCCAGATGTAGTTTGGCTTTGTCAAGCGCGACACATATGAACTTCGACAGAGCGCTCACAAAGATCCTTTCCCTCCCAACACAGTCAAATACTTGAGAGAGGCACATAGTTCTACTGTGCAGAAGACTTTCTTTATCTTTGTAATTCACCCCCTGAGTGAATTCGGGGAGCCTTGGGACTTGCCATTTTTAATCAAAAACGGGTGCCTTTGTCTTGTCGCTGCTCCATCCAGCGTTTCTATTCATCCTTTGAGGGCTTTGCAGTAGATTAAATGGCATTTTCATTTAGCACTGATAGTACACAGTCTCTCTCCAGCAATTCATCCATCCACACTTGCAGGCGGCTCATGCTGCGAAAACTCTGAAAATTGCAATATTTACAGCAATTGACTATACACACATGGACGGGGCCATCCTGTTGTGAAGCTTGTTATTTTGTATAATAATCACACGGCACTTACAAATAGTCTTTTGAAAGTCAAAATGATATGTGGCTGCGAGCCCTTAAGGGAGTGCCGATGGAAGTAATACAACGGTTCAGATAAGAATAGAGTGTAGCATGACCAGAAGTAGGTGAGCAAATTACTTTTTTGCATTCGTCGCAATAAAAATTCAATATTTTACCTCTTTAAATTGATTCGGGAAGCACAGCGGACGGCGGGTTAGCAGAGCTGCCTGATAGTTCTGCGGGTCCAATCTGCCCTCCGGCCTTCCTGTGTGGAGTTTGTATGTTCCCTCTCCAAAAACGCTTCTTTGTTCAATTAAAGACACTAAGTTGCCCTTTTGTGTGTGAATGTTAGTCAATTGTTGTGTTGTCAATTTATGTCCTATGATAGGCTGGCAACCAGTCCAGGGTGTACCTCACTTCTGGGATGGGTTCCAGCTAACTTATTTTCACGTTCAAAGCAATCAAGAGATGGCATTGCCAAAAAGTGTGCGAAAATATGGTGGCTGACTATTACAGTATACACATCTGGCAGCCTCAGATACACATATACGCATTTTTTTTTCCAGAACGTGACTAAAGGCAATTCAATGGTGAGCACTCATGACAAATGCTTCATGTCTCCATAATTGTTTGACCATGACCACTCTGTCAGAAGACAGATTTGCTTTGACCCGCCAGCTCGTTTTTAGGGGGTCAAAAGGAATATTTCAAAAAGTATCCAACTTAAGCCCGATGCCAGAGGTGAGAGCAAGTAAGGAGGTTGTGGAACAAATATGATAAAGGGTAGAAGGTAGCGGGCGAGAAGACTTGGGTGTGGAGAGGTTGAAAAAGCGGCCTCTACCTGCCTGTCCGATGGTTGTGACTTTCAAAGCCTGCTGGTGGTTTGTGTGGAAGCCATCACATCTGCGACTGGCCGTATGATTAATGAGCCTCTCAGACTGTCTGTGCAGTCTGAGGCAGGCCATGGCCTTATCCCAGGCACGGCTGATTTATTCGCCTTTGAAGCAAACCTCCAAATATAAGCGCGAAACTCCACAGGCACATGTACGCCCGCCATGACGCACGCACATTGAACGAGTTGGTGCGGAGCCGATGTGTACACGCAAAGGCTTGTCAAGCTCGCCAGCACCTGCTTACATCTAATGAAAACCTCAATGTGACAGTGTTATCCAGGGCAGGTGAATACAAAACACTCCATGTATAAGCAAGCTGACTAAAAATGTCTTCTGTCTCTTATCAACAAAAACTCCCATTCCCAACCGTCACTCAGCGGAAGGGATGCATGCACGGGGGGATGGACGAGACAAAAAAAAAGCCTTTCTCAATGACACATCACATTCTTCTGATTTTCTAAAAGAGAAAAGACTATTGAATTTCTAGCCTGCAAAGATTGAGAGGATGATCATGGCTCCTGGTTTCTTTGGCAGTCATAAAATGTCTCTCTAGCTAACCTTGACACTCTTGAAACTCAAACATGTGGCCAACCAACTGTACAGAATGCGAAGTTAAGCATCACATGTGAAGCTAGATGAATTAGCCCAGTGACAACATCTGCTATGTGGCCCTGTTTCTGTAGTCCGATGGTTCCGGAACATTAAAAAAAAAAAAAAAAATTCTAACATGTTGCCTTGTTTCTGTAGTCTGATTCGGTTAAATTGACGTTCCGCTGTATTAGTAAATAGACAAAATCAGCTATAAGCACTAAATCAGACTTAAAACCTGCGGTGTGAATTGAATTTTAAAAATCAAGCCTCGATGCAAATTAACGCACGCACACTCATTCTCTGAAGCGTAAAGAAAGCCCGTTAAACCAGGCACACAACGTCTCCCCAGGTTGATCAGCATCCGCCGAGAAAGGCAAACACTTTGACATATTTGTTTTTATTTTGTTCCCGGAGAAAAAGGCCCTGCCATATGGCAGCGCCCCGGAACAGATGGCGTTTGCCCACTTCCTCAAAGCACGAGCGTCTATCGTGGCAATTTAAGGAGCTGCTCGAGCACAAGAACGCCACAGATTGGCATATTTCCACAAAACGGCTATTGTTATGCAGCTGAGCGACAACGGTGAGGTTAAGGCAATGCAGACTTAATGTTGTTCGTGTGAATGCTGCTCGTATTGCACCTGTCAAGGTGCAGAGTAAAACAATGACGATAAGGAATTACTCACCACAGTGAGTGGAATTGACTCGAAAAAGACAACATTAAGTACAAGCCTGGCCCAAACATGCATGGTCTTTACCTGCAAAGAGGTGTCAGAAAGGTTAAGCATGAATGTCCTCGGATGATCTAAGGTGCTTATGATGGAGTGGATGAGCTGCCCGTTGACGCATGTAGCTTCATCTCTCATTGCTGGCTAATTCTTATCAAGCACAACCATAACCCTGTGGCACAAAGAGCCAAAGTGGTTAAAGTCACCTTGGCATTTGAAATGCTCCTGTACCCAATCATACTCCTTTTTTTACAGGAATTCAATGAAAGGTGGAAGCAAAGGCCTTGTAACATCAACACCCCGCCAAATCCTCAAATGTCAAGCCGTTACAAGTGTTCAAAAAAAAAAAGAAAAGAAGACCAAAGTCCAATGGGAAACAAAATGTTCAGTCAAAAGATGGTTTCCTATAGAATCGATACTTTTGTTGGAAATGTGTCACTGAGCCGCACAATGTGCAAACTTTAGCCCACCTGCAATTTTTGTACGAGTTGAAGTGGCAAGAGCAGACGTTTTGCATTTTGGCGAGCCTATTATACTCCAAATCTATGCAATGTCCTGTTCAGATGGACCTTGACGAGTTTTAAATGTTGCATGAATGTCTACTTGTTGTCTATACGACTTCAAGTGTAACTCGCCAACAGGGCAATACCTTTTTGTTCAAAATGACACATTACGACCACCTGAAATGGAAATGTGGTCAGTGAGTGCAGTACATAAAACTAATACTTTTCTGTATTATGACTCAACTCACACTGTGCTGTATATTTCCAACGAAACCAAGCTATATTTTCTTTAAGTGACGCATCTGAATGGTTCTTCATGCTGTACTCCAATCAGATTTAATTACATTCAATGTTGCTCCCAAAGCCACCAAGCTATAGGCAGCCTATCAGCCAACCATATCGTCGGGGGGGAACAAGCCATCTAAGAAAGTTAGTCCACCCGCAAGCCATCTATCTACGCACTCGCGCACCGGTGTAGCAGGAAGCCAGGTCAGCCCAGTCAGCCGGGCTACCCTGGGGGTCCTGGGGTGGTATTAATCAGTCTGGTTTCTGCTGAAAAGCTCAATCTGCGGATGATGGATGAGCCATCATGCTGAGGGAACTGAAGTGACGGGTGACAAAGAAGGACACACACACCTGAATAAATCCACTCCCCATCCTGTCTAACCCCAATGCTACACCGTCAAGGTAGCAGGTTGAAAGCACGTGTGTGTGTGTGTGTGTGTGTGTGTGTGTGTGTGTGTGTGTGTGTGTGTGTGCGCGCGCGCGCGCGCGCGGAAGGATAAGTGTCTCAGCATGTGTCCTGCTCTGCTAATGAAGTCATCTGAACAGTGATTTAACGGCCCCGGTGTAAAAGCCTCCCGCCCTTAACTCATAGCCTTGCTCTATTAGAATGTGATATAAACCCTGGGCACAATAACTGTCCTGCCACTGTAACAATATATAGGAGGCCACCGGCCAATGGTCCACACTGCTAACTTAGACGGTCTGGGGAGCAAATTATTAGCTCTGTGTAAGAAAGGGAAGTCGTTCAAGGTGAATAAAACTTGTAAAATGCACAAGATCAGGCATCATGAGGGAGGCCTGTTGTCACAGGAGCTCAAATGCTATTTTTGGGGCAGACCAATGCTCGGGTGCTATAGGTTCCAATGGTGACCAATTTCAAGATGTGGCATAAAATATTGTTTTGGGTTCCAAGATGCTAGTTGACCTCTCATCTTCTTGATCCACGGGAAATGAATAAATAAATGCAGTCAATTCGTTCAAGGGACAAACTTTTGCCATCATACAGTCTTTTATAAACTGACCAAAATGGCCAAATGCGAATGACCTGGACATTTTTGAGAAAAATACAGTTGGCGATTCGCACTCGCACAGCAGCCAAATGACCCTTGTACAAATGCCAACTGACTGCAAAAGAAAAAATGTTATTCACCAAGGATTTTCAGCCTTTGAAGATTTGGGCAGAATTTCTAAAAGTAGGTTTCAGGAAGGAGGACACCTTTAACAAAAAGTGTCAGGCTTGTTAAAGATAAAGTTCTGTAAAATAGCCCTGTTCAAAAGTCCATGTCTGGTATGAAAACCCTTAGGACACAGGGTCACACTGGTTGGATTGTACAAAATAGCATTTGTTGTGACGCCCAAAGAAGAGAGTCAAGGGTACCTCTGTCTGCATTTGAATCGAGAATGCTATTTTTTTATCTGCAAGAACAAACAGTGAATCATCTGACACCAACGCCTCATCCCACGAATGGCCTTTCCTTTGGAGTCAGAGACTTTTTAGCAGCTTACATGTTGGCAGCAGTGACAACTAACTTCCATGCTCTTTGAGGGCATTCCAGCAATAAAAACACAAAACAAAACCCTAAAGCCATTCTCTAAATCCTCCATGAAATCTGCTCCTCTGGACAAAGACAGACTAATAAGGCAAATGACAGCATTCGCGGACACTTTTGATACAGTGAGAGTTTGCTGAGTTATATAACCTTTACCCCCTCCTACGCCTATGCCTCATCGTATCGGTTGGTGCCATTCTTTCCCACTCGCGTCAATCCACGATAAGTGAAAGCCGCTGTTGACAATTTGGTTCAGGTGAACAAATAGAGGAACTGTTTAGCATAGAGCAAAACAGACTACACGGCAAGGGAGAATGTCATTGTGTGCGTATGTGTGAGAAGGAAGGGAGAGAGGACCGAAGGAAGACAAAGCTCATCACAGCACAGCACCGAGCTGCACACTTCACCCTTATTAGACCCGTGTCCTTGGCAGATGCAGAGCTTGCCCTTTTGTTAGCAAGGTGCACGTGTGTGTGTGTGTGTGTGTGTGTGTGTGTGTGTGTGTGTGTGTGTGTGTGTGTGTGTGTGTGTGTATACGTGCGTTTTACAATGGCAGTGATTTAGAATGTTTCTAGAGAATGTCTTGACTGTCAATTCATTGACACATACCTTTCTGTGCAAAATCTATGGATTACTTGAGGCCAATAAATAACACACAATGCAATTCTCCATTGTGCACGAGTTTGATAGTGAATATTTCAAGTAGTGGATTTGCAGACAATGCAAACTGTAATTATGTGGCTTGAATGCAACATCTTGGATAACTGAGTGACCGTAAATGAATGTGAAATCCAGGAAACATGTTTGGATGGGTTCTGGGAAACCATTGATTGTCTGCCATTTGGACATACAATACAAAGGCTAAATAACATTTTATTGTATCCATTCTTCCATTAGTTGCGTCTTACAAGCTGGCTTTTGAGAAGGGAGGAGCTAAGCCCCATCCCACCGTGTCTGCCAAGGAGTTCAGGGATTGCCACCACGACAGGCAGCGACCATCTCCGATTGGCCGCCTCAACAATGGAGGCGCAGAACATACACTCAATTTCCTCTGCCTTCATGGGGACCTGGATGTTGTTCAGCCAAAGGTGGGAGTTTCAACTGCCAGATATTCCCAGCAAACTCAGAATCCATTTGGGTCTGCCAAGTCAGACTGGCATCTTCTCCACCGATCGGAGCCAACGCACCACTAGCTGGTTGTATGAGTAATTGTATATAATTTATCACGCTCTGTTTTTAGATGTATAATCAACTTTCTTGTGTGACATTGCAAGGACTTCATTTACGTACATAGCATGTAATCAAAGTAGTTTATCATGTTGAAGAGACCCGCTTGTTCCTGCTCATAGCCTTGAAGATAAGATACCATCCCCAAGACGGCGCACCCATGACACATCCACAGCTGCTATCACAAACCAACCATCAGCATGACTCCTCCAATTACCTTGGAAGACATTGTGTCTTTCCCCACCCATGTAGAGGTTTGTTTATGGGGACACTCCCTAAAGACAATAAAAGTGAGGAGATGAGCGAAGTGTTTCCATAGCAGTTCGAAGATTGGAATGGATTACACTCATTCACTCTCCTTGTGCACAAGTTAAAACACAACTCTGCTTGACTCCGAGTCTCTCTTGTGTTTTAAAGTTTGTCATAAGGGTCTGATTGCCTGATAGACCTGACACTGGTGATCATTTCACAGCTGCGCCCCTCTCTTAACCCGAATGTCCAATACATGTGCCCGTAAAGCCGACCACACGACCACAAAGTTGATCATCGAACAGTAGCCGAGGGTGTCCTATGGGTGTACACCAGTGGCGGATGCTGGTCAGTCAAGGAGGGGAAGCTCAATTTCGGCCTACATCAGAAAATGTGTCAGTTTATTTATACGTGGATTCTCTCCGTTCCTTTTCAAGAAAATTATCTGTGACCCTGTCATACCAACACGGCGTCTTTTCCAGGGACTTAACTAGTGTCCTACAACAACAGCAACTACAATAAAACCCTCCAGAAATGAAAGATTAATTTGTCGCTAGTCCTTTTCAACAAAGAGAGTGTCGCTCAGATTCTTGGAAGAAGTCTCCAATTCAACTGAGAACAGAATGAGAATTGAAAAATGCTGTGTGTGTGTGTGTGTGTGTGTGTGTATACGTGCGTTTTACAATGGCAGTGATTTAGAATGGATTGAGCGTAGGCGTGGAGACAAGGTGCAGTAGCCCCATGGCTCCCTGATCGCTGGCAGCGTGACAGCTGGGAATGGAGCGCGGGGAACAGCCTGAAGTATTGCCATCTAATATGTGTCACATATACCTGCATAAATATTTATGCCCGTTTCAGAGCAAGAACAGGAGAGGACAACCCGGGTGAGGAAGATGGGACAGCATCAGTGGACTTTGTGTGAAGTCACTCACATGACGCCAAGAGCTAAGCTTTTTGAACATCCTCTCAACAAGTTTGCCTGGTTGTGATGACTTGAAGCAAAAGTGTTTTGAGTCACCCAAATAACTTTGTAAGATATACCCAACGTACTTGGAGTGCCACTCATTAGAAATATTAAATGTATGTCAAGTATGAAGCCAAGTGGAATATGAGCCATTAAACGCATAAACTACTCCAAGGACATTACTATCACTTTCAGTTTTGGTGTTCATGCAACATGCAGAATCAGCAATTTACCTGTTGGCCAGAAGAGTTTTGAAGGTGATTTGACACATGTCCTGATATGCTGGCAGCAGCCTTGTCCACTCCCACGCCCACTCGACCATTGCAACCTGTAGATGAATGAGTACAAAGCGCGCTTCGATATGAATTGGGTTCAATAGCATCATTGCATTAGTATACAACTGTGATCCACAAACAAAAAAGAAGGGAGGGGTCCAAGCGCCGGCCACCAACAACAGGCCATTTATCACATTTGCAGAAGTTTTTTTTTTTTTAATCATAATAAGACGGCAATTAATTTATGAATCCATTTGAGGGGATGTTGTCATTATTTGTAGAAAGATATATCAATTTGGGGGAGCGAGTCGTTAGTCTTCCCACTCTTCTGCTTTTGTTTCCCTCTCCCTTGTTACAAAAGCACCACAACGGCACCCATTTTTCTCCTCTACTCTTTTTTTTCTCAACACTGCATTAACACACTTGGCACCGGCACCAGATTGGGGAAGCAAATAAAAACCGGAGTGTTTTGATTGCCAAAATGTCACTCCTAACTGCAGGCTGAGCTTTATTGACAAAAGGAGGAGAGCTCGATCCATTCATCCATCCTCTCTCTGATCATTCGTCGTGGGAGATTGATGGATGTGACTTCGCCCCCTCCTGCCTCCAATCTACTTGACAAACTACACAGGCGTCGAAAGTGGAGAAGTCGTGTTAATCATTCTCTTAATAAGGTGTTTCTATGCAAAGCTATTCCGCCGCCTGTAATAGGCTGAAAACGGGACAATGTATTGCAAAATACAAACAGCTGGGCGAAAATCGGCAATTGGAATTGGCAAAAAAAAAAATCGGTGCGTGTGCACTGCCCGAGATCTTGAGTGTGTGTTTACCCAAGTTACGACATCAATGTGCAGTGGCCAAAAGACACACACACACACACACACACACACACACACACACACACACACACACACACACACACACACACACACACACAATTCCGGATGCATTGTTGCTAATAAATCAAGAGAATTAGATGCCCGCAATGTCAGGGGCTGTACACATTTTCCGGGAGACTCCAGTTGGCATCTTTGCTTTTAGCAGATGAAAAGGGAAGCTCGGGCAGGATGACTCCTTTGTGCATTTCCTCTGCCAATAAAAACGAGAGTAAATATTCAAGGCCTTGGATGAACACATGCTTGTGAATGCAACTGGACAACTGTGGCAACTGACAAATGTGGGCATATGAAGCCACAAATATTGAGTCAAACTGTTGCCACCTGTCCGGGAAACAGGCTCGGTGAATCTCAACGAAAACATTTTGTTCGCCAATAGCCTATTTGTTAGCATATTAATATAAAGCGGTGGTTGTTTTAAAGTGCTCTATGAATACAGTTGAGGTGAGTTGAAGGTTCTTTCTCTTTCATCACAAAATGACTTTGCACTGTACTGTTGTACGGTGAAAGTACTGTTTATAGCGATCTGTGTGTGTGCCCATTTTCTCAGAGCATCCAAGCACCATAAGTTGCAAAAGTAGTCAACTCTTTAACCGTGGTAACAAAAGAGCAATAAATTAACCTTTGTTTACCAACCTGATTCATCTTCTTTTTGCCAATTCGGTCAAACTGCTCAAGGGGGTTGAATTTGGTGGTGCGCAAACAATCACCCACATCAAAGCTCACCACGCAAGGTGTATCACGGAGCAAGTCCGTGTTCCCACTCAATTTGGACATCAGCAAATCCTGTGGACCAGACAAGTAAACATTTGAGATGACCAAAAACGTAAAAATGAATTCAACAAGAGGTCACCAAACAGAATCCGTGATGGCAATAGGATATCATTTGGTAGCTGCCATGTTGTACTAGAACACGAAATAAATGTGAAAGTCACACTGTGCGCATGGTTATGGCGTGTCGTGAATGTCCTGTTGTGAATTCCGCACTCTCATCCGTCACTTTGACATGACTTGTGAACCTCCTCTCCCTCCACCTCACCGCCAGCTCAGAGTGTCCCTGACCCGAGTGCTCTTGTCTCAGCCTTGGCTAAGGTGGAGCCGTTCCAGAAAAGCTATACAGCCTACCTCGGTAGCCCATTCACATTCTATCACATTTCCATGCCAAGTTATTGCTTTTTTACGGAATCCATCAAGAGCAGCCTAATGTACATGCCGCACGTGTTGTTGCTATTCCAAGCCGTATCCTTATAGACAATCTGTTGTAAAAGACACGGGAACTGTAACTATGCGCCTGACGGTCAGTGAAGGCCGCTTACTTCATATAACTGTCCAGGGACTAAATTGCTATTTGTCTTTGTCATAAGTCACAGTTATGAGTTAACCAATATAAAAAGTGGAGAATACTACAGCCCAAAGCACTCGAACATCACATATTTTAGAGTTGTAGAACTATACCTGTGGACAAACATAATGAATTGATATTAGAAAATAAGACTTTTCTACACCTAAATGGATCGGTGTGAAAGTCGGTGGGGTAGCGCAACAGCAACGATTGCCAGTTACCCGTAGCCTCTTCTGAGGACGAATACCAGACAAAATTGTGTATTTTGAGTTTTAAACTGATATTTCATTATTTAGTTTTATGTTCTGTTTTGCTTTGTATGGTTGCTTTTCTTTTATTTGGACGAGAAAGGCCAGTGATGTACAAGATAGTGATACCGTATAATTCTGGACCATCTAAGATGTTGGGCAAGAGCTGCATTAAAAATACTTAGTTTTTCACTGTTGATTGAAGGATAATTTTAAACTCAACTTATAACTTTATAACAGCTTAACTTTATTGCAGTCTTGTCCGGCACAAAGTTTTGGTGACTTTATTTTGCTATGGGAGGAAAAAAAAGAATTAAGACTGTAAAGTCTGTAAAGTCATTTTTCAGAAAATGACTATACCTACAAGCATAAACTGGTTGGTCTACTCTTTGTCACAAAACACCAGTATCAATAGTAAAATGATAAGAGTCAATGAAAATTCCCTCATTTCTAAAAAGATTGTGGGACACCCTTACATGTGGTGAGTGTATTCCATACGGAATCATTGCAGTCGCACACAGCCTTCAGGTCACCCGAAAAACAGACGATGCAGTGGCAGCAGCATCTTCCTTTTCTCCCATCTCCCTTTGGTCAACCCCCCCCCAACAACTTTTCCTCAGCCGGCGGCCTCGGGCCAGCGGCCACCTAACGTGCTGGTGAGAGGGAGTGCTTCCCTACCTCATTGCCTTGGATGATGTGATGGATGTGCCTCAGGTAGTCGCTGCCCCCTGCTTTGTGGCAGACCTCCAGCAGCATCAGGCCCATTTTCTGCTCGGTCAGTTCGGCTGCAGCCATTCCGCTTTCGCTGCCTCGCTCGTGGACGCTGGGAGAGGAAAGAGGGGTGGCATGGGAAAAGTGAGGAGTCCGCAAAAATACGAGTGGGACACTCTCTGCTTGTACTTTAAGTGAAACTTGAGGTAATAATGTGTGAGGACAATTCACTTACTGGCCAGGTGATTATTTTGTGACAAATAGGTTTTAATTCATACTCAGTGTCAAATATTTTGGGTCACCTATTTAGATGAGTAGTCAGTATACCTCATGAGATGGTCTGGGAACTGAGCGGTGGGAAACAAATGACTGAATTGAATGCGGATTGCCTTGCGCTGTTTTCACAACTTTTTGCAAAAGACGTGCCAGGAATTTTGAGCGAAGCATGTCGGCGCACTAAAAGTGATTTGTGCATGTCTTCAGCATGTCCTGCCTGTGTGTGCGCGTGTGTGTGTGTGTCTGTAATTGTGTGTCAAGGTCCTCACGCATGTACAGTCCTCCAGCCCTGACAAATGCCCCCATCATTTTCCGAGCCTTCTTATACAGATGGATGTCCCACTACCGTCCATCAAACCTTCTCCTTCGCATACACTTCCCGACATTGTTCTCTCCCTAACTCTCCGCACTTTGTAATTATAAGGAGGCAGGGATAGTGCAGCCTGTCAGCCGGTCATTGGCTACGCGACATTGAGGGTGGCATAGCAAGCGAGGGTCCGCCCCGTCCATGCACCTCCTCATCCCTTCGCCCGCCGTCCCCAGCGGTCGTGTTGTCTGGGACGGTGGCTGTGCATCCGTGTCAGCACCTGCGCTGTGTATCCTTTCCTGTCCATCACTGTGCAGGTGAAGCAGATGATTGGATTCAGTCAGCGGGGTGATTAATGAGGGCCCCTCCGGATTTGGGACAGCCTATCAATCATGTCATTAGGGCCAATGTGCCCTGAAAGAGGCAGACCTCCGCCAAGGAATAACTACATTCATCTTCATCTGTGTATGCATCCCGTCAGCCCAGCCAGGGTCACCATGATGGAGAACAATAATCTTCTCCTCTACAAATTACTTTGCAAAGACAAGGTGGGTGTCTACAGGAGGGGGGCGGGGTCAAGATTGTAAAGGAAAGCTGCCAACGGGTTGGGAGGACATATGTTTTTTTGAAAGTCGGTTTAAACGGTCGGCTTTATGCGTGAGTGTGTACCCCCGTGAAGTGTTAGCGAGTGAAGTTATTTTTGCGGAGGCACTATCTGCCTCACACATATCATGTGTCTTATTCGGACATTGTTTTGGGAGTGTTTACAAGCCGCTCGTCACTTCCCTGTGAAGGTTAGTTTAATGAATAGTAATGATCTTACTGAATGCCTCAGACAGGTGATACATAATGACTCTTCCTTTTCGTCCCCCAAAACACACACACACACACACACACACACACACACACACACACACACACACACACACACACACACACACACACACACAGTGTCCCATCTTCTCAATTTGCCACCTGCCTCAAGAATGTGCATCTTCTTCCCTCTTCTTGTCACTAAAATCACCATTTCAGATTAGTGTTCATTATATCGTCACTGTTACATTTATTTTGTTTTCAAACGGAGGTGTGGTCAGGGACGTGCCGGGAAAAAAAATTGATCTAAAAGTACAGTGGGTGTAAAAAGCCTGGTATAAGAAAATGACACCAAATCAAATCTTTTCAAAACTTTTCCCGCCATTTATGTAACTTATTACCTGTACAACTCACTTGAAGGAAAAAAAAAATCTTTTGGAGAGGGGCAAACAAAAATAAACGTCAAGAGTGTAAAATAAGAGTCAGCGTGCACTTGCCACCATTTAAAGTGCCTCAACTACAATTTTAGTTTTAATACATCAAACATATCATCATTTATTTAACCAAATGATGTGAATACAATGCGACCATGCGTGAATATTCAACATTTCCGAGCCGAGTGATGGATTACACTGTGCGGCATGCGTGAACACGTTCACATTAGAGAACACGACAGCCATTTTGACCTTGACCTCTGTTTAAATAGCTCAGGTTGACCCCTCACCTGTTTATGCAGAGTTTACGGGCCTTTTGCAGCTGCATGTTCATCCACTTTGGTCTCTTTTCCTCCAGAGCCTGCAGCACCTTGTGCACGGTGGGTTTGGGCACACCCTGTCGTATTCACGGAACACACAATGTACTCATGGCTCAATTTCAACCGAGGCCAGGTTTAACAAAACAATAAACTCGTCCAAAAGGAAGAAGCCATGAGTTCTCCCTTATCACAGACACGACTACTTTCTCTTTAGGACTCAACAAGCTCTGAACAACTGCAACGAAGTGACGATATATTACGACTCATTATGACTTTTATTCTATTACTCACACCTTTACCTTCTGTTGAATCCCCATTGACGCCTGCAGACACTCGGCCAACAGGGCCAGCCGATCCTTGGCCTGACAGTTCAGGGCTAGCCCGCTGATTCCTTCAAGTGCGCGCGGCTCTCCGAGACTGCGGATCAGGCAGTTAAACAGGCACCACAGCAACAGGCCCATTGAGCGCAGTTGCCGGGCATGCTGAGAGAGGTGTTGCTCTGCCGCTTGGAAGAGGTAGCGGATGGGGAGGGGCAAGGACGCTACAACCAGTGGCAGGTTGGTGAAAATGAAGGACATGGCTTGAATGGCCAGGGATGTGACAGCTGCAGGAAAAGATTTATAAGCATGATGTTCATTATAAATGAATGGTACTTATAAATGCAGAAAGCTAGCAGTGAAACCAGCGCCATTTTATTTGCTTACTCTTAGACGAAGAGTCTCCCTTCCCAGTCTCCCGTCCTCGTGCTTCTACTTGTCTGTAGTTCCAGCTTTTGGGCACCTTAGCCAAGACACTTTCTGGAACAACTCTGACCGACGAAGCTGCGCCGGGCTCCTCATTGGCCTGCCAGTATGTCACCATGGTAACCAAGTGAGTCAGAAGGGTGTCGGTAGACTTGGTGACTATTACCCTGATACAGTCCACCACGACGGGCACTTCCTGCATCGTTTCTGGCAAAAGAAGAAAATGACTTGCATTGAAGTTCATTGAAAGACACAAAACACACGGGATGGACTTTCTCATTGGCCAGTTGAGTTGCTCGCCAAGGAATGAACTTTTGGCTGGATTTGGGAGGATTGCAGTTGCTTGTTTACTTTCAAAAAAGAAACCTGATACCCCTCAGCAAGGTGCGACTGGGGCAGTAAGAAAAGCGAAATGGAGCTGCAGATTTTGAAAATTGACGACCACACAACTTCGACTACTAAAACACCAGCTTTTTTTTTGTTTGTTTTTGTTCCCTCTGTTCAAGTCTTGCACCCCCTCCAGATTTTGAGGCCAGGGGTGATTTCCCCTTTGGAATAACGCTATACCGGCATTACGACAAGTATTGCGGTTCCATTGGGACAGTCCACTTTCTTATCGTGTCACAACTTTACTTTTGACATAAATGTCAAACATAGGGATTAGATTGCTGATATATTCAGCTAAAATGTCTGTAATAAAGCAAGTAATAACCGGTCACATTCAGATGTTTTCAATCAATTTCAGTGGCCCGACGGTGAAAGTCTTAGTACCCTCTCAAGGTGCTGTACAGTACATCTTCCATTGCTCTGCCCTTTCATATCCGGCTCATATTGATAGCTGCGAAGCAACCGCATGAAGTTGTATGGCAGCCATAAATTTCCCGTAGCAGCCGCTGGAGAAGCAAAGGCTACGGGACAGATAAAGTATGCTGGCAGTATTGGAAGAGCTGTGAAATCTTATGGGACATCTAACAAATGTGCGACCTCAGACCCACAGAAAAAGACTGGAGCGGAACACAAAATGATATAGCTGTTTGACGAAGCACTGCGCCGAGGCAGGTGAGACCGAGACCTATTTTTCAAAGTCACTTGGTGTTCACACTTTGCACCCTCTTGCGATCGCATCGACTCGTGTATTGATTTGAAAGAGCTTGCTACTACCGTGTGTGATCTAAGCGGAGAAGGAGTCAAACTTCTGTCTGTAATCTATGAACGTTCCCTCGGTGAATAGCTGGTATCCCAAAAGGATCAGTCGAGCTCTCTTGTAACCAAAAAGTGCATCGCAAAGATTTGGCACAATCCCACAATTAAACTAATTAGCCTGTGGGAATAAATGATGGTTGAATGACAGTGAGCAAATCTCGCAATCTGGATGGAATTTAGACCCTCCGTGAGTTCCTCCCTTGCTCTGCCTGAATTGGCTACCACTCAACTAGATGGCTACGATCGAAATCATCAAAATGTGCGGCAAAAAAAGAAACAAAATGTTTTGGTTTCGGCACAAGCATATTAAATGTCATCTCGGCAATCGCAAAATATCCAAATATTCTTAGCGGGGAGCAAATCTTAAAGCGTTTGACGTTGCCAACAGTGACTATTTTTAATCAGGTTACAGAGTAAAGTGCAGCTTTGACGGACAGCGCAGAACTAGTTTCGAAGCCTTTAGAAATGACTTGTAGAACCATTCACGGGGCGACAATAAAGAAGGGACCTTGTGGAGGAAAGGCATTCATTTTATTCAATGGCTGGAGGCTACTTTACCTGGCAGAGTGTAGAGATGTTCCCATACGTGCAGACTCTCCAGGTATGGTTGAAGGACCTGAGTTAAGGCCTTGGGGCTGACATTTAGGCAGGTACAAATGTTGAAAAGTGCCACGAGGAAGCCATCTCCCGCTCTGCGTTCCTGTGGAGATATTTCTAGCTGGTTCTCAAGGCAAAAATCTGTAAGGAGCAGGAAAAAAAAAGAAAAAAAGGTCAATTAAATAAGTTACATTTTGATCATGAACAACTCAGAAATTCATAAGGAGGGATTCTGTAAAGCATTGAAAAAATAAACTGAGTGTTGGACTAACATGAAAATACTCAATAAATGTAAAATGTAAAAATGAATTGAAAGACAATCGTACTTATACAAGGAAAAATGGTTGCAGGTATAATGAGGGACAGTTTTTTTTTAATAGGAATATAGTTATAATAAATCAAGAGAGGTCATACTTTTTAAGCCTCACATGCAACATAAAATTCACATGAAACATTTTTTAAAACTGATTGTATGATTTTTAACCGATAAAGAAAATATAACATGACTGTTGTTTAATTTTGTCTTTTTGATTTGAAAGAGGAATGAATTGTTGTTTTTCACCATAATTGAAGCCTCAAATCAAACTTTTAAGATTTTTTTTTTTTTATTTTAAATCCAAAAAGAATAAAATAGCAAGGCAAACCTCATACACAATTCAACATTACATAGCTGATTAGTGAAATTGACAACACTGAAGCAAGTATAAAATTCCCATACCCATAGCACAGAGATAAAAAAAAGATACGGTATATATA
>NW_017806076.1:1098221-1101932 GCF_001891065.2 Hippocampus comes
AAAAAACACTCATTCCAGTGGGAGGTGTATGATATAAAAAAACTGCGTTTCAATTTTTTTTTCCCCTTTTACAGGGGAAAAAAACCATTGGAAAAAGTCAAGGCTCACCCTGACATGTGTTAACAGAATGGACGAACAAAAGGCATTGTGGATTAGGGAGGGAAGAAAAACTCACATCTGTGTTGGATGGTTTGGAGGGTAAAAAAAAAAAAAAAAGAGAGAGAGAGGGAAGCAGATTCCAAAGCCCTCTGGCTATGGGATGTACAGCACATGGAGACAGGAAGTGAAAGGGAAGCGGTTTTGACAGGGTGTCCTTGTGGGGGGAGCTGTCTAAGCGCAGGGCTGACGGAGGTGCGTGTGTAACTCCTATAGATGTCTATACGCGCTACAGACATTGTGTACTAAGGCTGTGTGAAGTTGACAGGGGTTGCTGAGCAGAGGCCCGTTGCTCCAGAGGTGGCAGACATCCAGCGGTCTGTCAGAGATGACAGATATTTGAATAGGGTGTGAAACACTGCAGTCAGGAGCCTAGTGAGACTTTAGTCGGATTTGACATCCAAAAAGTAAGGCGCAGTAAATTAGTGGAAAACCGGAGCACTTTTTGTGTTGTTTGAAATGCTTTTGTGCTAATTAGCCAGCGGTTAATTTCTGGAGCGCTTGTTCTTATTAGGTCTACAAATAGGAAATTGAGTCTCACAAGAACAGGGCAAACAGGTGACAGGAGAATGCAATGTGGCTTTCTTTGGTTGAATTCTGAATTATTTTGAATGGAAAAGGCAACATTTTTGGTCCCGTGCATGGTGATTCATATTCAGCTTGATCATAGGCATCTGAGCAATATCACCACTCAAGATCCATTCATCCCTCCATCCATTTTCGGATCCGCTTATTCTCACAAGGGTCGCGGGGCGTGCCGGAGCCTCTCCCAGCTGTCTTCAGGCAGTAGGCGGGGGACACCCTGAACCGGTTGCCAGCCAATCGCCGGGCACACATAGACGAACAACCATCCGTGCTCATACTCACACCAAGGGACAATTTAGACTAGAGTGTTCCATTAATCAGCCAAACAAGTTTTTGGAATGTGGGAGGAAACCGAAGTACCCGGTGAAAACCCACGCAGGCACGGGGAGAACATGCACACTCCACACAAGAAGGCCGGAGCCGAAATCGAACCCTGCACCGCTGCACTGTGAGGCCGACGCGCTAACCGGCCGCCCCGCTCTCGATTGAAATGAGAAATGATTTCTTCCAGGTGATGTTGTTCACTTTTTCCCCTCTGTCGCACAATCATAGATCTAAGACACTCTAGAATGTTGAACCGAGCCCACCTCACTCTATTAGGTGGGTTATGCCACTATCTTGTTCTTTGTCTGTCTGGTAATTGGTCTTCAAGGAGAAAGCGTTCTCGGTATCAGTGATGTGACCGTGACGGTCCATGGAAACAGGATTGAGAACAAAGCAGGTTCTCTGATTATGGCGCAGAAGATAACTTCAGACAAAAAAAAAAAAAAAGTTACCACTACTTCTGGGACACGCTATAATTTAATTTTACTCGAGTTGTCATTGTGGCGATTTCTATTCTGTCTCCGCCTCAAATCCAATTCAAGCTTGATACATTGCTGAACAGGTAAAAAGCAGTGCTCACTGCAAACTGCAGTAACTGAAAACAGCAACACTAATGACATTTATGGGGAAAAAACGTGTGCTTATGTTGTTTAATCTTTGTAGCACCAAACCAAACGCTCAAACATTATTTCCTGCGTCCCCAAACAAGAAGATGAATTAGTCTTCGAAAGAAATTGAGTATGCGTGGGAAGAAACCGGACAATAAAGAAGCTGGCGGCATGTGTTGACCTGACACTTTGATATGACACCTTATGCTGCTTTTTCTTTCTATCCTCAATTTGTATACACACACCAAAGCCACCGCGGATGCTTACGGGAGTGTAAGCTTTCAGTCAAGCCTCGGTCTTCCCACTTCTCGCTTAATTAGGCCGTCACTGCGATAACGTGCAAGAGTCAGCGCTTCCCGCGTTGATATACGACGCGGCGCGGAGGCATCCCAGCGCCTCCGAGCCAGACTCTCCGCTCGACCAAGTGAACGGCGCAGTGAAAGTTGTTATTAATGAGGTCACGATAATGTGAATTAATGTGCGAGTGCACAACAGTCTTTAAAGGTTAGACTGTTGCCGGTACAGGGGAGAGGAGGAGGAATGTAAAATCTTTAAAGGTCAGCATATGTGCTCTGCTTGGGTCTGTTGAGTGTTTATTACTGCACTCTTATTGATTTAGTGGCGCTGATGACCAAGGTGAGGATGATGACGACGATGATGGCAAAGATGATGATACTGATGACCTAATAAAATCAGAGGGAGGTCATCTAATGTCTGTAAAAGTTACGGGCTGAGTTCTCATAGCATTCGCTCACATGCACCAAATCTCATCTGAAAATGCTATTGTTTCAAAAGTTATGCGCATGAGCATGTGTAACAACTTCCATATTCAAGCATTCACAAGGTCTGTATAATGTATCAAGAGCCAAGCTCCATGCAAAGGAAAAAAAAAAAGACTTACAAGAGTTTTCCAGGAGCATACGGGGCAGGTGACAGTCTCTGTGAAGCAGCATTCGCAGTAGCAACCTGGGATTGCTTCCCGGGTCAGAGGTCAGCAGTCGGAGCTGACATGCAGAGGCTTCCTGGCCCATAAGGCCGTCTCTGAAAGTGGACAGATGGAAAAACAAGATGACAGTTTTGCAGTGTCAGGTGAGAGGCAACAAAGGAGGGAATATGCATCACCACAGTGGATGAGACAGACAGAAATCAAACATGTCGGAATTCTACAATAAAGGAAATGGAATAGTACGGTTGTATTTAAGTTGAACTTCAGATGTTTTTTTTTTTCAAACTGTCCCCTAGCGTTACCAGGGATGAATGACCAATATTTCCTCTGAGAACAGCTGCAAAGCCCCCAAACTTTAAGTTACCACTGTACCTTGACTATATGCAACAAGGTTAAGATCCTTCAGTGTCCCTCAGCCTATTCAGCAAATGCCTTCACTCTCGCTTGTATTTATAATATGCACCGGGAAGGAATTAGCTCTAATCGTGGCCAGCTAAAAGCAAATTAACATTTGGGAGACAGCCAAATACATGAATATACAGCACTACCCCCCTCCTACATCTTTTGTATAACCAAGAGGCTGCAGCCAGCTGCGGGAAATGAGCCGTATCCTTGGTGTGTGCAAGCGCGTGTGTGTACACCACGCAGTGTGTATGCTTGTGGTTGGCTA
This sequence comes from Hippocampus comes, assembly GCF_001891065.2. Taxonomy (NCBI): domain Eukaryota; kingdom Metazoa; phylum Chordata; class Actinopteri; order Syngnathiformes; family Syngnathidae; genus Hippocampus; species Hippocampus comes. Next base: position 1,101,511 of record NW_017806076.1, read on the forward strand.
TGCATGCAAGTGCGAGGGCACGCCGACGTGTGTGAATGTGCGCGCGCCCGCATGCTACTTTATACATCTCAATAACAATCTAATGGAAGGCATGGACAGAGTTTGTCGGAGGCGCGAGGAGGCGGGAGGCTTCACAGGGGACGACTACACAGAAATTAACCATTCTATTTGAGTCGGAAAGCTACGGCGGGGTGCACCCTGCTGCTTGACTGAGGCAAACTATGCCTCCATCTGACAGAGCAATTTATGATGTCGGTGCAGCCGCAAATCCAGAAGAAATCCTCTTTTAACGGCACTGATAAATCTGGTCGGCTGTGCCGCAGAGTTGGCTTATGGAATCTCACAAACACACACACACACACACACACACACACACACACACACACACACACACACACACACACACACACAAACACACACAT
>NW_017806076.1:1102245-1155701 GCF_001891065.2 Hippocampus comes
CCACACCCACACACACACACACACACACACACACACACACACACACACACACACACACACACACAGTATGCTAGACGTGGTGGCGTTACAAAACTTCAAGCAACAGATATTTGAAACCAAACTGCGCAGCAACACGTGTAAATAGACGACATATCGATACTCACATGCATATATTCTTTATCCTCTATAAAATTAAACAACTATTAAAACTGCAATCATCGAATCACTTAAAGTAGTTGTCAAAGTCCTCTGCGTTGTGTCTGCATGACTGTTCCTAGTGGCAAAATCGCACATTCCCAATGGAGCCACAATGAATGAATCTTGATGCATAAATTGTGTCATTCTTTCCATTCTATTTAATGATGTTACTGCAATGTTATTTTTCTTTTCAAATAAAGTACAGTATGATAGCATGCACACACACACACACACACACACACACACACACACACACACACACACACACACACACACACACACACAAAAAAACATAACAGAATGTTTTGTTAGGTTCTAATGGGGAGGGTGGAAAGATTAAAGGAATTTCCATTGATTGGAGAAATAAGTGTTTTGAGTTCCGAGTGGGGTCAACGAATGACTTAAACTTGTATCTTAAGACTCCACTGTACTTTGTTTAAAGCCTGTAAGCCTGAATGGTTTATTCATGCACTTTGTGATTTTATTATTGTTTAATGTAATAATAATGACAGTGTTTTATTTTTGATTGGATTTGATTTTATGGGCTAAGTAATTTGGCCTCTGAGTCACTATGTTGTGGGTCTGGCTTCGGGCCACCACCAAGCCCCTCTGGCGCCGTCGCACGCAAAGCAAAGAGGTGGGAGCAAGGAAATAAAGGGGTCATAAAAACAAACTAATTCCCGCTTGCCAGTACATTGGAGCCCAAAGTGCGGGGGTTAGTGTGATTTGTGTGCCATCAGCACGGAATGACATCACTTCTGGCTGTGAGGGAGATTACAGGGGAGGGGGGGAGTCAAGGGTGAGGGGGTGAGTGATTGACTGCACCTTGGAGGTCACACAAGTAACTCGACACACGTGTAGGTATGATCACACGTACACAACACGGTATATGGTCGATGCCCGATATGGAAAGCCCTCATAAAGCATCAGCATGAAGCAAATCAGTGTAAGCGGCGCGGGTTGTTCTGCAGATCGCATTGTCCAATTTGTGCAGCGCAGCAGCAGGTGAAACTATGAGTATTTATATGGATGTATGCTCCTGGAACTGCCATAGAAACATTTTTTCTTTCATGGCCATCGTCAGAGGTTTACAATATTAATTCAAGAATATGTTGCGAATTTTCATAGTCGTTTGCAGTGGTGTCGAACTGCACTACATCCTACTGCGTTCAATACATACTGGATGGCTTGTTGTGTGTAGACTTTTGGTTCGAGAGCATTTAGCCAGTGTACCACAGGCCAGTCCAACTGGTGTAGCGTTGACTCCCGCGAATCATTGTCCATAAATGTTCTGAAAAGAGAGCATTCCAACATTAATTTTGAACAAGACCATTCCAATAACTAACGTTAAAGCAACCTACGAACCTATATAGCAAAGTTAGCGGTGCCGTGCCAATGACGAGGACTGTCAGGAGTTGTTCACACAAGCTATGGATCTGGTAGGGCCAGTCGGATCCTCCCGCTATTATGGTGATCGCCGAAGAAGGGTCCCGGCGGAGCAAGGCCTCGGGACTGTCACACACACTCCACATCAGCTGCTCCACAAAGAGCAGCACTGCTGTGATGTCACTTCTTGTACACGTGGAAAGGAAGCAGACAGTGAATTTAGTCACGTATGTGTAAATAGAAATGAAATAAAGGTGATGGATATAAATCAGGGGTGTCCAACTTCGGTCCTTGAGTGCCCCTATCCAGCATGTTCTAGGTGTCTCCCTCTTCCAGCCCACCGGATTCAAATGATCAGGATCATTATCAGGCTTCTCAGAACTTGCTGACCCACATGAGCGCACTCGGTACCAACTTCAGATACTTAAAAAGCTTCAAGTGGAAGATTATGATGCTCAACAGCCTAAAACGTAAATTGTACTAGAAATTATAGCCGGGTCAAAGTCATCTAGCTTCTCAAACTGCAGTCAGGGACTGAAAATTTACAGCAGTATTGCAACACTGTTTCAAGGTCAATTGGCGAAAGGAAATGTACACGCTTACTTTTGGGACACCCCATATAACACTTCTGACCATTCGGTGCTTAAAGGTACCGGACCTTATCTGCAGGTGTCTCTTATAGGATGGCTGGGCCCTGGCGTATCTTTGCACCAGCACCTGTAACGTGTCCGACAGCACCTGGCCCAGCAACTCTTTGGCCAACTGTGGCGGGAGAACAGCCCACAGATCACTACGGAGACCACACAGGAAGTAGAACCACATCTGCACCGAGAAGGAACAGCGCTCACCCTGTGGGAGGAAAAAAAAAAGAAAGGTTAAGAGATGAAGATATATTGTGAGCTGGTCACTGACAGTGGCACATAAGCAAGAAGGGATTAAAATAAGGAGAGGTGAACAAGCAAGAGAGAAAGAAGGCAGAAGGAAGGGAGAGGAGAGAGAAGGTCTCAGTTGGTCAGGCCACCTGTGCTCTGCACCTGGTTTCTTCTCCCACTGGGACTTTTGTCCAGAACTGGAGAACGCATCATGCTCACACAGTGAAAAAGGTGAAGGGAGAAATTGAAACCTTCTCAGAGAAGAATGAGATCACGGCTGCAGAGGAGACTCCTCATCTTTAGGGTCCAACAATAAGCCATTGTTCTCCGCACCGCGCCCCACACTGACATACTGTCAAAACTGCTCCACTTCCTCAGGTTAGAACCTTCTCATTTTCTTCCCACTTCACTTCATCAATCTCATGTTTTACTTCTCTCTCTCTCTCTTTTTCTCTCCCCGGAGCAAGTCATTTAGGGATCTGTGTTTGATGGGAGCGTGACTGGACTCAATGTCCGGGATTAAGCAGCTATCCCTTTGCCTGTGGACCCAAGAGAACAAATCCAGACGCCAGGATCCAAGAGAAGTTAGGAGCATATGTGAGGTTTGGAGATAGAATTATGATGTACATGTAGATGAAGAAAATTCTTTCTCTGATGAAGTTTTGCATTTTGGCTTTAGTTATCCTTTTTTTTTTGTATTCTTCAGTATTCTTCTTTACACATATGCTGTTAATTTCTATCCATCCATCCATTTTCTGATCCGCTTATCCTCACAAGAGTCACGGGGCATGTTGGAGTCGATCCCAGCTGTCTCCGTGCAGTAGGCGGGGTTGCTGCTTATATATCACATTACAAATATTCTTGCCAATCACTCATCCACGCGTCAATAACTTTTTCGACGACAACAGAAAAGAGTGTGAAAGCAAGTTGGAAAAAGGTAACGCGCAGAGGCACGAAGAGAGCCAAGGCACGGAGAGAGAAATGTGATGCATTCATCTTCACACTTGAGAAACAGGCCGTGCGCGCACATTCGCCAAAATGCAACGCGTATTGTAAGATGTGACTCCTCCACACCCACGCACGCACTCATCTGCGCAAAAATACACAGGCATGCTTGAACAAAAGCGCACACCTGCGCACAGCAGGTCTGCCCGACACCGTTGACCCGGGGAAGCAGGCGGGAACAAAGAGGCGATAGCGGCGGATAGAAGGAAAGAGGGGAGGTTTCGATTGGTTGGTTTAAGGGCATGAAGGTAGGGGAGTCACAGGGGCCCTTTTGCTACTTTTCAGACAATCCCACTGTAGACTGCAGACTTCAGACAGCTGAACCCCTGGAGCCCCTGGGGTAGCATGGAAGCCACAGATGTTCTCAGCAAGTTCATCGTAGAAGGTACGGTGAGAAAGGGGAGCTGGGTATGAACGGGAAAATAAAAAAGAAGACGCAGGAAAGCTCCAGAGGGTTCCTGAAATCCTGCAGAATCGGAGTCACATGGCAATGTACAGAAGAATGTACTTTTAGCGCTGACATGAATAAAAGTATATGGGAATCATCAAGTAAAAAAAAATAAGAAAATTAAAATTAAAGCCACATCGGGAAGAGAAAATGCCATGATGGGAATTTTTCTGTTTTGTTTCAGTGCAAGGAACTTCAAGTTCGGTATCAAATATTTTACCATTTTATCAAGCTTATTTGTAGCATCTTTTCAAATAGAAAGTTGTCCAATTTGGAATCTTCTGTACAAGCATTTACGAGTTTAACTTTTCAGATTAGCACATCGCACAGTGAGACTTGAGCTTTTTATTTATTATTATTTTTGTAGTATTCTTGAACAGTGGTTCACCTCTAGAAATATTGGAACGTCTAGCAGTCAACCTTGATATAAAATTGGGAAACGCATGCTAAACAGCAGGCATCGGTAAACACAAAAGGAAGAACAATGAGCACAAAAAATCAAATTGAGTCCATCAATTGTTTTCCATTTTGCATTCACATTAAACAAAACAAATAATAGGCTATCATAAAAAAATAAAATAAAATCTTGAGTTCAGTTCACCATACTTTACCTCATAAAAGGGCTTGGGGTCAGCCCAGTGGTGGCTCTCCGCATCCTGAAGCACACACGTGGAACAAACCTGGATACAATAGCTGCTCAGTTGATCTTTTAAGGCCTCGACGGCTTGCTGGTACTTCTGGACAGGCAGCAGACCAAGATGCCTGGGCAGAAAGGAGGGCAAGACACTCCTGGAAACCGCAGCACTTGAGTGGTCACAAAAACACACGTGATTGATTGTAAAAGTTCAGTCTGACATATTGTCTCCTTTAAATCTGCCTGCCTTGATACTTTCCAGGAAGAGGTGAGAGTTTCACAGGGGGTGCAGGAAGCTTGGAGACGGAGGAGTGATTGGTGAGGAGAGGAATAGTACTTTACGACCCAGAAGGGAAACAGGCCAACTGTCGGTGGAGGGGTGGATAGGGACAGAGGTGAAAAAACAGAAGCGCGGAGGGCAACCGTGATGCCTTTGGAGGGATACGCGGAGGGCAGAGGTTAAGGGGGTATTATGGGGCATAAAAACTCACCAGATGTAGACAGAATATGGGTGTCATTACCACTTGTCAGTCATTTTCATTTTCTTTCAAACTCCGCACCTTTAGTTTCAATCTTAACTGTATGGTCTTGTTTTCTAACTCCCCTGCGGTAGATTATTTACAAGAAACTGCTTTGATTTGAGGGGGAAAAAAAAAATCATGATATTCATCTCAGATTGGGATTTTTTTTTTTTTGTTTGTTTGTTTTTTAGTGCGGTCCTAGAAATGCTCACATCAGAGAATTCACAAGCTAAGAATGACGGAATGTTTTCTTAATTAATACCAAGTACATTATGTCCTCAAAAAATGGCTCGGAGAATTTAATTACTTAGCTGTGCAGTACACCAGGTATTTTTTTTAAATACTCACACACACACACACACACACGCACGCACGCACGCACGCACGCACGCACGCACGCACGCACACGCACACACACACACACACACACACACACACACACACACACACACACACACACAACTTTTACTTACACTTTGGCTAAAGTAGAGGTTGAGTCCTTCAGCCGTGCATTGTAGCGTTCCAATCGTTGGAGTACGTAAATGCAAGTGGCCAACAGTACAGGCAGGTTCCTCAGTGGTAGAGAGGACGGGACTTCCAGGGCTCTCTGCTCTAAGCGGCCCAGCACGCGTAACGCTCCCTGGCTACACGCCTCCACAAAGCTGGATCGAACCTCCAGCAGAGAGCTGTCCCGGCAGGCAGCTGCCAGAGGTAGTAAGGCATCCAGCTCCTCAACCAGTGGAACACAAAACTGAGGAGAAAGAGAAGGCAAAGACACAATTATGCCAAAATGAATGGAACAAGGAGAAAGCGACAAAGAAAAAGGCGCATTTATATTACAGGGCGAGATTCGGGTGTATTTAAAAGCGCTTTCCAAACACATCTTCACTACCTTCCTGAAGGACACTTGAGTGAAGAGATCGAACCTCGAACGCACATATTTAAGGATGTGACACTCGACTTCTTCAGGCTGGCATTACAAAACACTTAAGTGCATGCAAAAAAAAAAATAAAATGTGGAGGAACATATTATTTAGCCCTTATTCATTCAGGTTTACAGTATATTACTGAAATGGAGCAAACACTCCTCAATAAAAATTAAAGTAGTAATGCCACGAAGGAAAAATGTCACTTTACTCCACTATGTTTCATTGAGATGAATCAACATGAATCAGTCATTAATGTACAACATAAAAATCTATAAAGTTTCAGCCACAGTAAATAGGTCTTGTATCAGGAAAAGGTAATGGCATGATTGAGGAAATGGTTACAGCGTTGTTATGGTTGACACAATGCTATTCCTTTAGCACCGGGATTAGGGTGAAACAATTCTGCTGGGGTATTAGCATTAGTTTGAATGCTGCAGTCCTGTGGCGCTAACTACCTATGCCAAATGAAGGCACATTTCCGTTCTTTTTTTTTTTAAACTATTGCGCAGTACTCTCTTTTATTGCAGGGAATTAAATATTACCTAATGTGCTTCCTATTGCCTTTGGCAAGCAAATTCCAGGGAGCCACGGTTTAAAAAGGAAGTCAAGACAAGACAGATTATGAATAGCTGCCTGTTCTAAAGAAGCCCAAAGTCTGTAGAGAAAAGCGAGCCCCAGTAAGAAGCAACTTTGCTTCTTTGGAGAGTGTGTGTGTGTGTATGTATCTGATATCAGAAGCTCACGCTCTTAACTCATGCTGAGACAAAACTGCAGCTCTGCTTCCTTTTGGATTTGGACATGCTCGTGCTTTCCGTGTAGTCCGGCGGCTTGACGCTTGCAGATATTTGTCGAGCCGATCTGCCTGGTCATTGGCAGATAAACTATGTGTCGGGGTTGTATTATCACGTCTGTTTTTATTTAGTCGTAATTGTGAGGGTCTTTTTGTTTCTTGGCTTCCTAAGTTCATTTTTTCCCTCCAGTTAATGCTGTGCTCTTTTCTCGCGACTTTTATTTTCACCACCTTTGCTGAGATTCTCAGGTGTTACTTTTGTTCTATTGTTTTCTTCCAGCTTTGCCGTGATTTTTTTTTTCTTTGTTGATACTTTCTTGCCTCAGTTGTCAAACTATTCAATAAATATCTTTCCTTTTTCGAAACCTAAATCGTGCTTTGGCGTCCTTTTTGCATCCTTGTCCAAGGTAACATGAATGTTCTTATCATTCCAATCTTGAAGGTCATTCACATGAAAAAAGACACTTAAGGTTTGAGCCTTTAAATGTTTAACTATTAACTATTCACGGTTATTTAGTCATGTTCTTGGATAGCAATATATACTGTTTATACAGAATATATCATTGCTACCAGGCTGGTCTGAGCTGCCTGTCTGTGGTTTGAATGCAAAGGCATGCTCGTATAACCTTTCTGCTGAAATGGTCTAATCTTTAAAACGTTGACCTACGTGTAATTATGTTGTACAGGTCCGAGACACAGGCAAATTTTGACACTCGTAAGCAATGAGAGCCACAAATACTGTCAAGAGGTGTGAATAAACGCAACAGTCAAGGGCTGGACATGAAAATGTGAGCTGAATACAAGTTAAGTAAAGCCCAAAGAAATATAATGTGCTATAAAGGAATTCATTGGCTAACAGCAAACAATTTGGGTCCCATTTTCGTGAATAGCACAAGTCTAAGACAAAGCATAGTCTAACTGGACCTTGCAGTACCTGATTTATCAATGGAAAAGTGTCGATAGAGAGTAGAGTGTGATGTGCTGAGGCAACAGAGGCAGTGGAAAAGCGTATCCAATTTTGAGGTGTACCTTAGCTACCACGGTAGGAGAGTCTCTCTCTGGGTAGGCATCAAATTTGTTCTGAGTAACATTCATGTCGCCATCATTGATGCTCCTATGTCCACTTAAATTTTCCATCAGGAGGGAGTAGTGACCCGAAGAATGGAGGGCTTCCTCCTGCTGAAGACTTTTAGTACAAACATCATCCAGCACCACTTTGACACAGTGAGCCATATGAGGAACCAGCCCACTAAAGGCCGACCGCCAATCAAAGTCCAGAACCTTCAAAACAGCAAAACAGACAAATCTTTCATCTTCCTCCTTCGGAATAGTTCTAATAATGAGAACCTTTTTAGGTTCTTCGAAGGGAAAAAATAACTCACCTGCGACGTGTGAAAAGTTGGTGTTGTAAATGTCTTGCCTAATCTCGCCATGTCTGACTCCTCTTTACCCTTTTTCAAGATGCCTACACAAAAAAAAAATAAATAAATGACAGAGAGATAAATCGATAGTTGTCAGAGTCCATATGATGCCAAGAATATGTCACTGGAGAACCAAATGTCGCATTTAAAGAAGGCTGTGTGCTGTCAGACTGCTACACTGTGTATGGAATTGTGTACTGCATGATCCTTATGACTTATTCCCACGGTGTATCTTGAAAGCAACTGCATATTCTGTAATTTCCAATGCTCCACTGTTGGCCCACTAGTCAAAATGAGACGTGGTAACCAGAGAGTATCGGTGAATAGCTCAAAGGAGGGGGCAAGAAACAGGTGGTAGAGGCTAATGGTGATGCCGCTACAAGCCTAATTTTCTGGGTTTAGAATTCAACCCAGATGGCATAAACTACAGTCTGGAAGGGGTAATTCCGGGAGGAGATGTTATGTGAATGTGTGTGTGAGTATGTGTGTGTGTGTGTGTGTGTGGGGGGGGGGGGGGGCATGAGACAAGAGTACAAGATGTTGGGCTGGGTTGCAATTAAAAAGCATGCACATCAAGGCCAGAGTATCCTAATCAGTAGGCGAAGAGTGAGACCCCAGGCGAGGCAATTTAGGCGAACACGAGTGCATGAAATAGAAGAAGGAGGAAGCAGCCAGCACATCACTTTTTGACCTTTAAGCCCGTTTAATGAATTTCTGGTAATTAAGCCATTTGATTGCCTGGAATTAATGACTTGGATAACTGGCCTTTAAAGGCTGTTTACTTCTCAGTAAATTGAGCCTTTCTGCAAGTCTTGTTTTTATAAATGTAACCTTTATGGAAATTATGGCGTGCACCGGAAAGCTCTCCGTTATTTCTATGCTCTGAGAGTTCGACTGAGAAAGGATAATAAAGGGGAAACTCCAAGCTAAAATAAATTAATTCTAGACAGCCGGAATGGCACTCGGTAGATCCCAGACCTCTGCCAAGGCTGATGAATAAAGCCGGCAGACCCCTTCCTTCAAGTTTAATGTCAATAATAGGGAAAGTCATTTTAAACTTTTCGGCTTTAAATAAAAAAGTCTTATGGTGGAATAGGCCTAAATCACATTTCGATAGCGTTCCACTCAAGTCCCGTAGGTGTCAATAAGGTAAATTCTAAACTCGTCGCAATAAGGCTAACAGATGAGGAAGACATTTTGGAATTTCTGGATGGAGACTTTTATGACTACATTCTTTGGAAACTGTAGGATTAACTTCTGAATTAAAAAAAAAACAAAAAAAAACTAAAATTGGCATCAAATATAACGCATATATCCTTTGGCAATATGCAGACGTATATTGAAGCATGCATACGAGTAGCACTTATTATCATAAATGATATGGCACATTACCTTTTACGCAGGGAGCCTCGCCTGTACAATTAATGAAGGTCATGTTGGTGACCATCTCTTTGACGTTGCTCTCATAGGCCAGCAGTGTGCAAGCCAGCTGGGTTAAGGCCCTCAGCTGGTGGGAGGTCAAACTGAAGCTTCTACTTTTCACGGGAACCTCCATTGGCGCTGCGGAGAGAACCAAGTGTCTGTGGATGTTCAACTGACACAGATACAGAGAAGTTGAGAGCCGCGCTAAAGTTTACAGTTCAGTAAAGAATAAACAGCTTCATGAAAGTAGGTTTCTGACATGCGCTCATCAGACAACACCCACAACCCGCAGTCTTGCCTAGCACGACACCTCTTATAAATATCGACCCATTCATGTTTTCCCAATGCACCGCATAAACAAAGAGACAGTGACGATATGCAAAACTCGGCACCCCCTACAAGTCACACTTGCACATCCAACTCTCTTGGTACAAAAATTTTTTTTTCCCCCTAACCCGACAATGACCCCTTTGGCAAATATGGATTTCCCATTTTGGAGGCTGCCAAACACATCACCCGGGGGATGTTCCGCATTAAGCGGGAGAATGGGTGGCGGGGAGATGTGTTGCCATACTCCCAGACACATGCACAAACACTTTGTGTTTGCCTAAATGAGCTCCATTGCAAAGGCATCTGGGACTGGATGAGCTCAGCATTAGCCTTGACTCTCAAAGTCGTGATGATTGAGAAGAGGGACGGGGGGGCGTCATTGTAACATCGTAGCCCCTGGATCCTAATGCAATTTTGCCATATTGTTAACTAAAATCTGACAATATGACAACACACTGTCCCCGGGGGTTCGTCTCATAATCACGTTTGAGGTTTGACCCGCTCGTGATGTCTGCGTGATTATGAGATTATGTTTGGGAGGGTTCTGAGGGTTTGGGGGCACCCTGTGTTTATGTGCATGTAAAGCTGGTCATTTTGAATAACTTAATTTAGAGCGGACACTTTGGCACACATTTGCACATGTCACTCTTGGATTATAATTGCCATACTGGAACCAGACAGTGGCCACCATGGGGAAAAAAAAGCCTGACCTCAAGTTCATTGGTGTTTGCAACTGTAAGGGTACACATCTATTTATGTGCATGTGTGTGTGCAGGCATGTACAAAATTGCGTGTGAATACTGGAATGATTATTTGGTGTGCAGCCGCATTGGTGTGTATGTGCAACTCAAAACTGCACGAGTCTGCTGCTTGCCAACTCTTCTGTAATGGGGTCCGGTGGGACAATGTGCGCATGCTGCATGTGCACACGCGTGACCTGGCTGACACCCACGTGCTTGCCTTTGCCTCACCACCTCGCACATTCACGCACGCAACAGCAATCATGTCTATTTGTGAAGACACCAACGCATCACCTCGGAGCGTCGGTAAAAACAATCCAAAACGGATGAGGCAGGGACACGTCGCAGACCGAGTGGCTGGGTTCTCGGAAATGACTTCCCTGGCCTGACCACTAATCAGAGCGTAGCGTCCTTTTAACCACCACTTCATCCAACGCCGGTCATCACCTTTTCATGGTTTGGTTCCCAGCTTTCAAGCACCCTCCCTGAGCAACACACATAATACTCCACTTGGCCATGACCTTGATGTTTAACAGGGCCCCTTTCCGCACCTCTCTACCGGCTACCCATGCTGTATCAGTATTTATTGTTGTCTGCCCAGTCAAATAGCCCTATAGCCATAGCTGTCTGGTACACTGCCATCTAAACCTCATTATACCTTTGTCACAACAGTGAGGGCAAATGGAAGCTCTCAAAGCAGCGTGATGGAGAGGGTGTGCTTAAAAGCACCCAGGTGTATCATACAGCATTGTGAGTAGCGTGTCCCAGGGAGCAAAATGACTCAGGGCAGAGCAGGCAGAAGGGTTCAGCCAAAGGTCAGTGTAGCAAGAATCAATGAGGGACGGCTGTTACTGAAAGCAGGCAAAAAAAAAAAAGATGTTTAAATAAGAGAGATGTGATGATGTTATTCCAGATAAAAATCAATGTTACCCCATATTATTCTATATATCACAACACAAGCTGACATATAATAGTTCAGTATGTGCGCGTGTGTGTTTGTGTGTTTGTGTGTGTCCGGTCTCAGTTTGTAGCTTTTAACGGCGACAACAATGAAACACAAACAGAACAAACAAACAAACAAACTGAGCAGGTATTTTTGGCGAGCCATCAGTCTTTTACCCGTCTGCCTCTCCTGTGGGTTCCACCGCTAGCTCCATAGCACACACGCGCGCACACACACACACACACACACACACACACACACACACACACACACACACAAATTTTGCATCATACAAATAATGCACACACAAACTCTTGACTGGCAGTGCGCAGAGACAGAAGGGAGAGAGTGGGGAGAGAGGGAAACAGAAAGTGAGGGAAGGAGAGAAGCGAGGAAACAGGGAATTCCCTGAGCAGTTGTTATTGATTCCGGTGTTTACGGGCGAATAGTTTAATGCCGTTTACAAAACAGAGCAGATGCAACCAGTGAGCAAAAAGGTAAACAATTGCTGTGTGGCGGGCTGCCAAATCCCCAGACTGATGTATTAAACTCACGATGAAGAGCATTTCCCCTTTGGCTGCACTTATTGCCACTTCATTTCCTCTTAGCTCACAACACACTCTCTTTCTTGGAGTCTCTCTCCTTCCCTGCATCTCTCTTTTCTCTCATACGCTCCCATTTATCTGAGGGGGGTAAAGGAGGCTAGTACGCTTTTTTGCCATCTGGCTATTTTCTGTCCTCCTCCGACCCAGGAGGCCCAGTTCTTCCTAACACAGCCATTAGTAAGGGAATTGCATGTGTCTGACATGGCCGAAAACCAATTATGAGACACTTTTCTACCAAATGATACCCAAGTCTTTGGGGAATGGGCAATCATGCAATAATTTGGCCACTGATTTAATTTCTCTCCAGCATAGCATGTCACCCTCGCTTCCCCATTTTTGCTCTCTCTCTCTTTCTGCCTGTTGGATGTGTAAATAGGACCACGGGGACTTTGGTCTGACCCCTTCTCACCACAGTGCCCACTAGCTTTATTGGGCAAATGGGCGTGTGATGCCTGCACTTTACAGGTGATTTCTGGCGCACGTTTAGCCACAGTGTAATGCAATGAGGTAGAAGAAGCTCAAAAGGCCAGTGAATTTTATGCCATCATGCATAGTAAAAGGTCAAGGTGCATTACGTATCACGTAAATTGCTTCCCAGATTCCAGCTGGACTGTACCCAAGCAAAGAGTAAAGTGGATGAATTGATATGACAAGAAAAAAATGACAGCGTATTTGATTGAGTCACCGAAATGAAGTCCGACCTTCCAAGTCAAACGCCATAATTGGGAATCAAACATCAAGTGTAAAATAAACAACCAAATCAATTTTGGTCTGTCTGTGACTACTCTGTCTGAAACACTATCATGCAGAAACCTCTATACACCCCGTAGGTGCAATGCCCTACTCTGAGGACAATACCAAAAGGTAAGCAGACCTGCACTTAGTTTTGTTGTATTGGTTGCCCCTGTGAAGTAGCGGACGCACTGGGTGGGTCGAGGGGGGTATCTTTTCATTTGTCTGGTAATATGTCCATGCTGTTCTAGTTGGGATCTCTCCCGAGGCAGCCTTTCTGACATGAACCATATTGGGAGGCTAAAACTGGCTACAGTACCCGTCTTTGGCTTCTCGCACCTTTGTTTTGTCCTTCTGAGTAGCCAGCCTTGCGCAATCATATCACAGGGTGTCAAGCGGAGTATTACTGTCTGTGCCTTGGGTGCACCTGTGAATGAATGTGTGTGCGTGCGTGCGTGCGTGCATGCGTGCGTGCGTGCGTGCGTGTGTTAACACACCTATGAGCCACAGTGGGTTGGCCCGCGAGGCCCTGTGACAGCTGGGGTCCCTTTTTGTCAGTTTCGGCCCACTGCTCTCTCAGACAGCCTTATTATGGGAGGCGTCCTGCTGCGATTCCCAAATATGGACGCTGACATATGCACACACACAATAAACACGGCAACCCAAGCCCCGGTGGTCCGTCCTTGGGGCTCTGGCCACCTAGGGCGCAGCAGGGAGCTACCTGCCCTTCACAGAAGCGTGTTGTTGAAATCCTTGATATCTATATTAAGTTGTGCGAAGAAAAGGTGGAAATGGGTTGGAGTGACAGGGGAATAAGAATGTGAATGACATGTACTTTTTTATCACGTCTGTCCTTGTTTCTCTTTGTGGTGTGATGGGATTGTCAATTTCTCCTCCTACTCTACTTGACCCAGGCAACCTGCACGCCCAACGCAGAGGATTTGCACACTCTGGCTACAGGAACATTTCATTAATATCTAGTTGTTTCGTGCCCTCGCTTGCATTATTTTCAAGTCTTCTGTGAACCAGATAGACTCCTTATCACAACGTGCGGGCGACTCTCGATAAGCTAGTCATTTTTGTCATTGCTCTCTCAATAGAAGGTGACAGGAAAGTGCTCATATCCTTGAGCATTTTCAAAAGCGACGCACAAAGGCTCATTGTGATCAGGTGGAGAGCAAAAATAAATAGCAGCCATAATACAGATCCCCACAGGTTGGGAAAGGTACTTTTCTTTGAGTTCACTCAACTTACTGAAACCAGCCTTGTTGTACTCTACCAAGATAGACAAACATCAATACACCGAAAGCACAACGCATACATGCTCAGGTGTATGTAGAAATTGCTCAGAACCCCACCACCGCTGCCCCGCCACCCTTTTCCTCGCCCATAATTACATGGCAGGATGCGATTGCACGTCCCCGGCTGACAGTGTGTATAAACTCAGGCGGAGATATGATCTAGTGAGGAGCTGCTCTTATTAAATATTAACAAACGCCATTCCCAAGTAGCCTCAATCCCCACAAGCACCTCCACTGCCAGGCAGCGAGTCAGCCGAGCTTCCTCACGTCACTACACAACCTCTTTCCCCACTGAATAGGCTGCTGCGCTTTCACCAAGAAAGAGTTCAAAGAGCGACAGGGGGTGAGGCGGGGGGGTTGGGGGGGGGCATATGCTGGGGGGGAATGTGCTCCTTGTACATGTTCAAAACTCAATTCATTTTTTTTTTAATCTATAGGGAGCTGCCAACATCGTCATACGGGGAAATTAGTGAAAGTGGAATTCAAATCAGCTCTATCAGAATGGTGCTGCAAAGTGTTTGAACTGAATTTTAAAAGTTTGCCCTCACCCCAGTGGACTATTGTGAGGGAAGAATTGAGATATGCGCATGCAAAGATGCTGCGCAGAAACTGTTTGATGTTCATGTAAC
Source organism: Hippocampus comes (assembly GCF_001891065.2). Classification (NCBI taxonomy): domain Eukaryota; kingdom Metazoa; phylum Chordata; class Actinopteri; order Syngnathiformes; family Syngnathidae; genus Hippocampus; species Hippocampus comes. The sequence goes on from NW_017806076.1 coordinate 1,117,152, forward strand.
CATGCATGCATACTGAAATGCCAATTGGAAATTGAATGCTTCATATATATATTTTTTTTTTTAAACAGATATAAAATGGTTCACAATAAGGCAATTTTCTGAGTAAGCCGACACAGCAAGAAGCCGCATTTGATCAAAGGTGACTGGATAAACTCCACGTCCAACCTATATAACCAACTTCAGAAAAATTCTGCCCACATCACCGCATTAGGGGCATCGGCAACAGCTTTTCGCTCCCAACGTTTAGTGAGCTTTGCACCCCACCGCTCGAGGGTGGACTAATACAGACTTTAAATTTATCATTAATTTTCCTTCATGCACCCGATTATTGTTGATAAAAATATGTCGACACGCTATGACGACCCCTGATGGGACAAGGCAAAAGTCACAAGTTCCACTGATGCAAATTTATTGACAAGCTAACTTTCCCCAACTAGGGAACCTCACTCCATTCCCTTTCACATACGTCTGTGTTGTTTCTTGCACCGAACCTAACTCTCCTTCCATGTACTGTACTTCGTATGAGCTTGACACCAGCCTTTTCAAGGCCGCCGATTAGTCAGGTCTGAATGTTTTCTTTTCTGGTGGTCCCATTTTACAGAAACCATCATTTCGTTTTCTCATTTGTAAGTGCACATACTTAGCATTAATATGGAACAAAGAATATGGAATTTTTTTTTCAGTTTTTCTCCTCACGAAAGGACATACGCAGACTCAGGGAAGTGTGCTAGTAAACGTTAAAGCCTGAGCAGCCCGTCTTCATATCCGTCTAGGTACAATGTCAGCGCCTGCCTTTAAGGCAGGAGGGTTAAAAAAGAGATGGCAGATCTTGCTGTTGAATGCTGTTAAATGGTTCAGTGGTTTGACAGTGGCTGATGCTACAGACAACGCCGCTCCCTTGGGAGCCTGCAGAGTCTCCCAGGCATGGCTCTTATCAAAATATACCAAGCGCCTGCCTCCACTGCAGGAGCCAACAATAACGCAGCAGGGGAGGACGGTGAGATCTAAAGAGTCATTGGACGCTTATGAAAATAGAATCAGTTTGTGTTGTCGTTGCCGTAATTTTCTTGACAATTATGGGAATAGCATACAGTATAGACAGTAAAGTGTGAAAGCAGATTATGCATTGCTTGTTCAAACTGTGGCTCAATAAGAGCCACGGGCATTTGGGTGGCGAACATGGGTGTTCTCAAGCTTTTTTTGGGGAAGGGAAAAGAAAGGGGAGGGTGATTACACAAACTGTAATCCCAGCCGTAGCCCTCAAAGCTGTGTTGCAGCTGATAGTTAAACACACACACACACACACACACACACACACACACACACACACACACACACACCAACACCTCTAGTGAGCACAAGCAAAACTGCACAACACCAGTCCCTCGTTCCCTTTGGAGCCGTGTTCTGCCTCCGGTGCTACATTTGACGGTTTGTTGAGCGGCACGTAGGTGTGTAGCCTCCGCCACGATACGTGATCAAACAGGCCGACTGACGCATGGCCAATTATCTTGGCTGCCTCCTCTCATCTCACGTTTAAGCGGAGGGGAAGGCGAAAACCAAAGAGAGAGGGAGAGACAGAGAGACAGAGGGAAAAGGCGAGGCAAGGCTGCCGGCGTGTTTATCCAAGAATGGCAGATGTAAAGACGCTTTTCGCGCTGTTCCACAGGGAAACTGACATGTGCACAATTTTTGAAAAAGTAAACAATGGCTCACATGCTTTAGATTTTTTTTTCTCTTTTCAAGGCATAGCCTTACCGTCAGCAAGTCCTAAATAAGTCAATATGAAACAAACAAAGGGAATATGCAGGGGAATTAAGTATCAAAAGTACACTTTTCTCTAGTCTCAGGCTATGACATCGATGTCAATGCCATCCATCACACTGACATTCAGAATTTTCTACCGCTCAAAAATCTGTGCACAACAGTATTGCAGCAACTTTTTGCTCTCACTCTTTCTGTCCTGTAAGGCCTTCATAACACCACTTGGAAGGTCGAAGGATGGTTCGGGCTTAATTTCTCATTTGTGTACTGCGAGTTGGCCGAAAGGCAGTGAAATTGCGGGCATAGTGTCATGGTCTAACTTGATTTTGCTTCACAGTCATTGCAGTCATCTTCCCAGTCCTTTTCCATTGAAGATTAAGCGTGAATTAAAGGTGTTTAGGAGGAGTTTGAGTCGAAGGAGCCTTCACCCTAGAGGTGCTGCACCGCTCTCTATCTTGGTAAATAGAGGAGTCTGAGTCAAACAAGAAGGCGGAAAGCAATTACAATGGGAAAAGCTACTGACAATCACTTTCAAGGATCTTGGCTCAAGGCCTCACACGCAGCAGCTGGAATGTAATGGAAAAGTGAAGATGTCGAGAAGAAATCTTTAAAGGTGAACAATGATGGTACAAACTGTGTAGCCCATCGAAATAAACTACTAGTAAAAAAAGTACTTACCGACTGTTGCACGAGACTTGGATGAGTATCTTTTTATCTTGCTGCCGGGCATGGTGTTGTCCCTCAAAGCTGTCTCACATTCTCTCTCCATCAGAGAGGTCAATTCACGAGCCAAAGGGCGGAGGTAGGATGCATTTAGGAAGCCCAAGATGGCGTCCTGCTCAACTACTCTCGGAAGGATGTGGAGGTCTTCTGTGAGGGCCTGGGTGAGAGCCGGGACCACCGAGCGAAAGGCCACAGTCACTCTGTCAAAGCCGGTGACATTAGCTGGACTGGAGGACATGGCGCAGTGCAGGAGAGCAAGCATGGCTTGGCCTCTTACTTCCTGGTTGGATGAAGCCAAAAAAAAAAACTGTCCATTACCGTCCGTATATGTATCATTTAGATTGGAAATCTAATGATGCTTCTAAATATTACTCCATATGAAAACATCAAGAGGATAGCTGTTCGCATCTATCTGGTCTGACTGAAATTCATACAATATTAATGCCATGTCACTTTTGTTAAGAACCACTTTGCAAATGCACATGAAGTGACTGTTCTCCCACAGCTCTGTGTTTCACCATTGCCGTTTTAGTCATGCATGCATTTAAAGACATTACAGGTATTTTCTACATGGAGACAATGACTGTATTGTTTCATAAACTTGTTAGGCACACAAATGTTCATGTTTTAAAGACTCCAAAACAAAGGTCACCAAAAAAAATCCCTTGCCTGGTAATGAGTGAGCACTTCACACTCAGGGTACAAGAAGCACAGCTGCTGCAGGCGGTGGACTCGTTGATTGATGGACAAGGAAGGTACTGCGCGAGTCGTTTGGCTTTCGGTCGACAGACGCTCCAACAGATAGCAGCGGAGCTGAAGACGCACATCTTCCCATGCTACCTGGATCTTAAAAAAAAAAAAAAAAAGGCAAAGAATGTGACTTTTAGTCTCTCAATATACAGGCATTGAATTAACAAATAGAGCATTGTATAATCAACTAATGATCGGCAAGGAATCATTTTACAAAGTACAATATATTACCTCAGATGAAGAGTCATCTTTGATTGTATGTAACAAGGGAAAGGGAGTGGCAAGGAGATGATGTTGAGCGAAAGACAAGGATGAAGATGGGGTACAAGGGAAGCAGATACCCCTCTGGGATGAGAGGTTGAGTAATAGCTGTAGAGTGGCATCCTCTCTTCCTTCCTCTTTTGACCTCAGGTAGTCTTGCTAAAAAACAAGACAAAACAAAACAAACATACGTACATATAGTAAACAGTATGCCATGTTCCCAAGCCCCACCCCCACCCCCCAAAAAAAACGTTTGCACAAAAACATTGTACTAACATTTTGTTACATTTTCAAAATAGAGGACAGCTTTCTAGTGTGGTCTTTAAAACACTGACTCAAATGTGGGTGATTGACGGTACTGCAAAAATCTGCACCAATTATTTTTTTTTTTTATTACAAAATGTACAATTCAAAAGAATTCAATGGCAGGCAAAATAATCATGATCTTGATTCTGAAAATTGCCCCTATGTTCACTCTCGAAATTGATGACAGCTTCATTTTCAAAAGTACATTTCATTTACACTTGGAACTTCTGTGTGGACTGATTCAACTCGGAACACTGCAGATCAAAACAATCATTTTGCTCCTATCCCTTCGGCAAGCCAATGTTAAGCGTTTAAAGTCTTAACTCAGCAGTGTAAATGTCTGGAACATTTTGAGGTGGAATAATTCAACATAATTTAGAATAATTTCCATCAATCAGTGTCAGGGTCATGATTACCAAGCAAGTGAAGAAGGCCATGAGTTCCTGATGCCCCGTGCTGACACTGTTGAGCATTTTGAGATCGAACCACCGCATGCACTCTGTCGGGCTGGGCGGACGTTCGCCTGGATGCAAGTCTCCCATTTTGGCTTGGAGTTCCACCAGATGCTGTTCAATACTGAGGAACATGAGTAAATTGCATAACTGGAACAGCCAAGACAGTTACTACACACAGTAAATCCGTCCACTACAGTCGAAAGACCACATTTTCTACGAAACTTTACCGATAAACCAGATATGCATTTGATGCACGGTGCTTTTATAATGCCACTAAATCTTTCTAACGGTCAACTTGCCAACAAGTGGGAAGATTTACAGCTGAGTATCTCGAATACAACTATTGGGAGATTTTGTCCGCAAGAGTGTACACACTCCAACTACTTCAAAGTAACACATGGACACCATCTTAAACATGCCATATGGGGACCAACAGTCCGCATCACAGTTGGTCCTCACATGTTTTGTCTCTATCGTAAGAAGATAGAAGGCAGGTGCGAGTGCACGCAGTGATATATCAGTGTGAGCTTGCGTGTGCTCAGCAGCTGGTGTGGAGTGGCGCGGTGTTACAGATCAGCCGATATCTGAGACACGCTTCTTGCCATGTCACGTCTCACCCTTTTTCCTTGGCAAACGCGCCCGCACACATGCGCGTGCACACAATCTCACACATACACACTCTCTGAACATGCTTCAACATGACGGATTAAATGGAGTGACAGATTAGAAGGTATGAATTTGTTATTCCAATGTAAATCAATGCATACTGTATGAAATTTGCTTAATGTGCATATGTTTGTTATATCCTGCATATTTAAATCTGACTGGCTTTCTGCGACTATTTATATGGATTTTAATGATAGATTACATGATGATTTGCATCAGGCAGTGCATACTGTAGTCTGCAAATCATGAAGACATTATTTTCATAAAAGTTCAAATAGACATTTTTTGTCAAGCACAAAGAGCTGCGCTCTCATCAGGGAAAAATACAGTGGAACCTTTACAGTCCATAAAATTGAGAGTTGAGTGTTTTTTTTTCAGGATTTTTTAATGTACTATGCTGAGTACTACCAATGGTCAGTTGAGACTGAAAATATTTCCATTCCAGTAATTAATAAAGATTTACACGATGACAACAATCAGATCCTAGATAGAATACTCTTTCTGTTTTCAGTACCAAGAGGGCGAATTTTTCTACCAGTGTCCCGAAGCAGATTAGTTCCGGTGTTTTGGGGGGTGTTTTTTTTTGTTTTTTTTTTTGCATTTCCTTCTTTGTTTTATATGCTGAATAATTAACACTAAAAGTCTAATAAATAAGGTGTATATGGTGATAATGTGATTCCCTAAAATATAAATCCTTTTAATGTACCTATGTGTATTCATGTGTGTGTCACTATGTGAATCACGGTACAGGCTCATTTCCCCATCAGACGGCTCATCCCCCAACTGTGGGTCTATAAACTGCCTCCTGCCTGCTTCCGGGGCCATTAACACATCCAGATGTCTTACAATGGCAACACATTAAATAAGCGTTCAATCTGATACACTTTCATTTCAGAGGGGAAAATCGCAAGGGGATAAAATGTTATACGCTGGCCCAAACGTCTGTGCTCGAGAATCAACACTGCCATTTTAACTAGCGCTTCCTCCCTCCCTATGCCACCTTCAAAACAGGCGTGATGATGTGTCTCGTGTAAATATATATATATTTTTTTCCATTTATTTCCAGCCATGTTTCAGTTTGTCAAAGGGCATTTTCTCGGAACATGAGCAAGCTCTGCTGCACGTGCAAATCCCCAGACTGGTTCGGTGATTTCGGTTTTATTATTTTCATTTGGGCTTTAAAAAAAAAAAACATTTTGCCATGTGAAGCGAAAATAAAACGAATGAACGGGATATTTTCCTGTCAGATGCCTTCTTCTACAAAGGCTTTACAACAGAAGATGATGTATGTTCATCGTTCAGGTTCTGGGCTCCACACCAGGGCTTCAAACAGACAGCAGGTTCGAAATGGGTTTCCATCTGTAGTGCACTTTTCAGTCACCCGCTGAAGTTCATTAAAAGCACAACATATAAATGAAGTCCAATTCCAGGACGGGTTTTACAACAGAACTAAGGTCATTTTTAAATGTCGGACATCTAGCTTGGTGAAACAGGAAGACATTACATGATGAAATGAGTCACACAGACTTAAATTATATCCTATGAATGAAGACTTTGTCACTGTACAAGCTACAGCCTGGTGAAAGTCAGACCTAAATTCTATTTGCTGCACCTTCAAGCTTTGGCCATACACACTCTTTTCTCTCAACTCGCTCTTTCCTTCTTAAAAACTTCACTTGCACCTTTCGATTACCCCTGCTTACAGACATGTGCTAAAAGTTATCTGGTCAATGCGGATGGCCTGTGTCAAGAAGTCCATCCAGCTCTCCACAATGTTGTGACCTTTGGCTTGCTGGTGTGAAAGCTACCTGCAGCCTAATCAACTTGGCAGGATTAGCTCTCATCCCGCAACTTCCCCTGGCAGCAGCTTAGACACTGGCACATAAAGGGAATGTGAGAAAGAGGAAGGGGAAATTGGGGAAGGGGGGGGATTTTCAAAGTAGCTGCAGTAAATAAAACCATTCAACTCTTCCGCGAAGGATGACAATAACACGTGATGACAAAGAAGTAGAAGCTGATTGTAACAAGAGAGCCCGTGAGCAAAAGGAAAATTGATTCTTTTGGCCTCTTGACGAACACATCCGTCGCCTCCCTCGCACTCACGCTGCCTAAGAGCACCCTAATTGTTTTTCACATCGGCCTAGCTAGACAGTCACCCTCCCCCTGCCATCGTCCCTTAACCCCCCCGCCCCCTCCACCCCAACCTTCAGCATCACTGCAATAGAAAGGAGGAGGTCTTTTATGAGATATGATGGCACATTTCACAGCTCCCTGACTTACAGAAACCCAATCCCACGATTAGTCAGCGCTTTGACATTATCTTAAGTTCCTTGTCAGAATTAATTTAGTGTGGGTGGGCTGCTGTGGGGGCTGTCTGTCGCGCTCTGCTCCCCACTGCTTGCCTACAAGAGGTGGGAGGGGGTGGATGGAGTCAGTAGGGGCCGTAGGAAGATCCTTTTCAAATAAACGCCGATTGCGGTCACAGCCAAAAGAGCTAAATATCACCTTCCTCAAAGGGCCCCATTCTGTAATGGAAATAGGAGCGACTAAGGTTGAATGAGCGCACTGAAAACGGATACAAGCCTGACCTGGCCCGGGCCCACTTAGTGCCCTCACCTCCCAGCGTTCACTTCCACCAGAGAGCCGATAAGGCTGATCTGGTCGGTGAACACGTAGCGAAACCAAAATCTTCAGCTTGCGCACAATTGCAAATAGATTATCACAAGCACCTGATACCTCCCAACACAGTCTTGCAATTTGAGAGTGGCAGGCGACCAGACAGGGTCACCTGTCTTGGCCGGATTCTCCTGGCCGGTGCTAAAACTTGATTAGCGGTCCGTCCCTGGTGGGTCATGTAGAGCCACGAGCCACCCAAGGCTACCGTGCTCCACAGTCCCATCTGATGAAAACTAATGGATTACAGCATTTCAATTTGAGGGAACGGGTTCTGTTGTCAGCCTATCTTAATCTCCTTCAATTAGGGAGCAGCTCTGGGGCAGATTTTGGATATTTGAGAACTCAGAGCGCGACCGTCACTCGTAATCGGGTTGGAGGCCTTCACATCGGCAAGCATGCATCGTTTCCGCTTTCTTTCAGATATCCTTTCCGCTCCTACACTTCCGTAATTCATACTAAGTACTGATAAGTCAATTAGGTGGCAGTAGAGACGAGTGCGTGTGGTTGCAGGGGCTACAGCCCACCCTAGTTGAAGCAAAAAAAAAAATGTTTGCTAGGTTTTCATGTGAAAAGGTCCAGCCTGAAGCAGGCAGGCCGTACACGACATCGCTACAACCTGACAGAGACGCTGACCAGTGGACCCCCATCGTGAGCGAAGGATTGCCTTATTTTTAGCCCCATTCTCCATTATCTACACGCTTTGTTCTCATAATGGTTCCCCCTCTCCCATCTGCAGGAACACAAAATAACCCTTTAATGCTTAGAAAGCAGAAAAATGGCCCGGCCTTCAGTAATAAGCCTTGAATTACCTACCCAAGGGTTTTCGTTTCAAGATGTGGAATCTTCAATTATGATGTTCCCATTTAGAAGGAGGAAGGAAAGAAAGAGGGAGGGAGGGTGAGAAAACGGGAGACAGAGAGAGTCCCAGACATTAACGCTGCCAGAGTGAGCCTTTGTTCACTTGCTACATTTAGCCTGTCCTTCATCATCTGCCCTCACACCCACAACGCCTCAAACGATAAAAGACCTGAAATATAGATTTCTCTTTTTCTTCTCCCCATGTGTTGCTTTTTATCTATCCATTTGTACAATCACTAACAGACATTTCTGTCTTTTCAGTCTGCAACATTCAGTTCGGGCTTAATTGTTTAAAGTTTAAAAGTTGTAGGTCCAAAAGTTCTTAGGTTTGTTTGTTTGTTTGTTTTTCATTGCAAGGGATTTAATGGGAGATACACATCAGTCTTTTTGTCCGATAACACGGTGCTGTTGGTGTGTGCCCTTTTTAAGTTGAATTTACTTTTCTTGCAAAGCATGCGATCCAGTGATTTTTGCTCTGCGTAATAGTGCCAACTGGACTTGGAATCTTCTGAAGAGGAACCATCTGTAGTCACATTTCCATGTGGCATGGAACAAACTAAAATGGAAGTCAGCGCAACCGTTAAGGCACAACACTCTTAATTTGGAGCAGCACTAAATTATATAGTATATATGTACCAACCACCGTGAATTTGATAATTGAATTGAATTTTATTCAAGTGTATGTATACGAGAGGGGTGTTCTGCTCAGGGTTTTATGCTGCTGCAATCATCCATGAGTGAAATCGACTGTGATCACATGGATTAGCTGCACATTTTTCAATTTTAGAGCTGATCGCTGACTTTAATAATTGATTAATCGGTCAATTATTTTTCTCTATTACTTGTTACTCAACATTACAATACACTCACCGGTATGCTCGTCAAGGTATAGTATCATGACATTATTAATGGATTCATTACCTTTTTTTTCTCTTTTTTTTTTTTTGGTGTATGTTTTCATTCTATACATAAAAATAATTGGGCTGTGTTTTTGGCTAATACGCAATCTTCCATAAAGTTGATAACTGAAGCTCCCTAGAGGAGAACATTTATATTCACATCTAAAATGTTCCAATTCTGTATAGATGGAGTACAAAGTTGTGTAGTGGCCACTTTAGTTTATTTGTAAATTTGTCAATGAATATTCTCGACAATACTAGCATGGGAGTGTCTGCGATTTGCGGTCTGATGCCGATTTCATGAAAATGAACACGCTCACGAGACGTGTGGTGATTGTGCCTTGACACTTTGACCACAGGTCTTGGATTTCTATCACACTCGATATGGCTCTTACCAATCTGTCAACTTGACACCTCAGCTCCCCAAAACAAATAATAGACTGAAGCTACTGATGAGAAATGCCTTCTCGTGGCCGGAATTGTGAGCAGAAGCAGAAGAAAGCCGCAGGGTATCAAATGTAAAGGGAAGCGATGTTGCCAGCGGGTGGACCGACACGCAAGAAATGCGTATTTGAGTATTTCAACCCAACTTGTGAGCTAGCTTTGCTTGATCTTATGTACTGCTATACTGTTCCTGTACTGAATGCATTGCGGCCGGTGGAAATAATAACCATTTTGAATGGCTGTTTAGATGTTCCCTTATATTGAACAATTCAATAGAATAGTGTCATTCTGTCAGTTATAACCATTTGGGTGTTCAAGAGCCGTGTATTTGGCTCCTAGAGAGATCTTTGCAGTCTTGTATCCATGAGATTATAATACATCCTAACCACGAAAGATGCGCTATTCATGTTTTTGCCCTTCTGAAACTCCAGTTAGGGGGAAAAAAAACCCATCATATGACTTGCTTACAAATCTTACAAGGACAAGTCATATAAATGATTTAGCACTGTAATCAGTCTAACACCTTTTGGCTTAACAGGCAGACAAAGAGACCGACTTCCCTGCCAAATATTCAGGTCTTTCATAAAGGTGAATAAGAGGAGCAGATGACACGGTAATACCGGCAAAGATATGAGCGTTATGCTGTGTAAATGGTAGCAATTGAGAGCTGAACATGTTGCGGTGCTTCTCTGTAAATCACAGGTTATTTGTGAATTCAGCTGTTTAACTGATTTTGAGGGCCTAAAAACCTGTCTACCCCATCGTGTTTTCATATCCAGAGACACGAAAATTCTGGATTGTTTAGATGGGCAAGAGAGATTTCCACTACTTTAAGCCATGAAAAAAAAAAAGTCAATGTAGTACAGTATTTCTAAAGCTGAAACTGTGTATCATATTTGGAGAGAAATATTGTCAAGTTACATCCTTATTCCAACTAACTGTTTAATTCTTTACATTCTCTCTACTACGTTATGACTCTATGTTTTTAGAAAGTACAATATTATATCGTGTGATTTTTCCTTATCAAAAAAAAAAAACAACAAAACAAAACAAATATGTGGGGTTTTTTGGATGGAGCTAGAACGGATGAAGGGCACTTCCATTCATTTCAAAGGGGAACTATGATTTGAGATATGAGTATTTTGAGTATGGGTGTGGTCGCGGAATGAATTATACTCATATCTCACGGCAGCGCTGTGTGTTGTTCTGATGTTCAGATTTGTTGACATTTTGTAACTGACCTGTTGGCATTGAGTTTGAGTTTCTCTTCGATGTCTTTGACGAGATGCTCAAAGTCTATCTCGCTGGAGTGTGCAGGGACCACCAGCTCAACAAAGGCTTGGTCATCGGGAAAATCTTCTGGCCACTCCATGCTGCTCGAGCCAGAGAGAAAATAAATCATCAAAAAGATGACATGCTCCAGTTTACGGCACAAAACGTCGTCACAGGCAGGTGCGAGGGGTGTCAGGATTAAATCAACTATGCAGATTGACGAGCTTTGGAGTGTGGTATCATCGTGCCCGCCTGTCAACAAACACTCAAGTAGTTGGCAATCATGTGACACGTCCACTGATAATTGTTTTATTAGGGCTTGCAAAATCAATTGCACCTGAAACAAATAGAAGGTAATCACTGACAAAGACAGTCTGCCGCCTCTGCCGTGACAAGGTCATTTGCCCTCCTGATGACCCCTGATTAGCATGCATACATTCCCTCTAACCAATTCCACCTACTGACACTACAGCGAGTTAAAGCAGAGGAAAAACACAGCACCCAAAATAATGAGATGCTCTTCAGTTGAACCTTTAAATAAACAACCCATCTCCTTATGGCTGTGCCAGAGCTGAGGGGCCGAGAGCCCCCTCATCCCTGCGGTGCTTAACGTTCCTGCTAAAAGCCAATCCCCCACCTGTGTAGCATCACTGGGTCTCGCATCAACGTTGTCATTAAGCAGAGTCAAGTGGAAGGTAATGGAGAGTGTCTGTGTCAATTTGGCTTTCTCACACTCCGCCTGCCGCTCGGTCCGTCGTCATGTGCTCTGATTTTAATAATCCCTGTCAAACGGCAAACAGCCCGCCGTACTGCGCGCCGCTTCCTCACTGCTGCACACACTCGATGCCACTCTCCCTGACAGGGCAGACAGGAAGCTCAACATTCATTTAGCCTGCACAAAGGGAGGCCTGTCCAAGTGGACAAATATTATTTTCCCCCACACTGACAGCACCACCAGTTAAGCTTGTCCTTTATTATTTTGCCTTCTCTTCTTCCCTCTGTCATCATCATGCACCGTCTCCACCGCCGCCTGAGAGGACGCCTGCAAGCAGCTATTGCTTAAGGGGAAGCTGTTCACTCTATGGATAAGGAAACTCAACACTATATTTATTGATAGAGCCTGAACCAGATAGTGAGTATATTTGTGTCTGTGAGCAGCACACATTACAAGCACACCTGTTGTCACACATAACACACTGCCATGCTTAGAATGTGTTTTGGTAGTGTAGCGACAGGACAAGATTTCCAAACAAGGGGCAGAGCTAAGTGGTGGCCATGGGTATGCAAAGCCACCTCTTGTCACTCTCTGGCCACGCCTCCTGGCCAGAAAGGCGGGAATTAACCTTAGCCAAAAATCTATGTTTAGAATTGTGAAAGATGAAGAGATTTTTGTGTCAATGTGTTTTTTAGAAATGATTTGAATGAATGATTTGTTGATCACAGTATGCAAACTGACGTTAGCCGTCAGTGGTAGCAAATCAGTGTAGCAAAATGTGATTGTCTCTGAGAAACCTAGTCCAAAAACACCTTCAGGTTCGAGTGAAACAATTGTTGTCAAGTGGTTCTCAAGATATCCCCTCGAAAAATTTATTTTATCTGCTCGGCAAGCATCTTCGCTGCGTTTTTGCAGGGTAGCATAAATAATAAGCTTCTGTTAATAAAAAAACACATTCTTTAATTATTTTTAATTTCAGCTTTATTTAACCGGGAAAATCCCATTGTTATCCGCAGATCTCTTTTCAAGGGAGGCCTGGCCAAGAGGCAACACCACAGCTCAAGAAATTGACTACAAAGTTACAATAAAGCACAAACAATCAGAACAATAAACAATTTCAAATAACGTTGAGTCAAAAAAGAGACATTTAGAAACAGATCATCATTCACCGACTGATAGGTAGACATGCACAGACTGTTGAGCTCCAATACAAAAAAACTAACTAATAATATTACTACAGTATGCATGTGTACCAAATGAAGTGCCCTGAAAGTGAAGACAGCACAAATGGTCTTATTAGTACAGCACTTGAAAACATGCAGCTGTCTGTCTTGGTGTCATTAGCTCTTTACAAAGCAGATGTTGAAGGCACCCTAGTGTGCTTCCCAGTGCTGCAATTGGGACTGATGGAGCAGACACTTGCCCCCTTGACACATCAACTCAACAGCTATTAGAGAATGAGTGTGCATGTCTTGTACACACACACACACACACACACACACACACACACACACACACACACACACACACACACAAAATACGATCACTCTTTCCTGTGCCGCAACCAGGCTAACGCAGAGGCCCATTTGAAGGATTGAGTCTGTACTAAAATATTTAGCAGCACATCCCCCAGGCCGCCACTTTAAAGCCACTTAGAGCATGTCGAGCCAATGTCAACATTGTTTTAAAAGGTGTACCTAGCAGAACAATAAGGCAACATCATGAATTAAACAGGTGTATATTTGGAAACAATAGTACTGCATTGGTTTTATATTATTCTTGCCAATAGGGGTGTATAGTTTCACGGTCACTGTTTCAATGGTGCAGGACGTCCAAAAAAGCCTTTCTATTGATTTTACAGCACCAGATGGGAATGACATTTGTCGCAGCTCCAAAGTATTTGCCACTGAGGTAACATGAGAATAACACTGTGTGTGAAACTCTTAAAGAAAGATCATCCTCAATCAACTGTATTAAGCAACACTCCAGCAGAAGCCATTTGGAAACACAGTAGTGCAGAAGCCATTTGGAAACACAGTAGTGTATTTCATGGTGTGGGGTTTATTGTGTGAAATTGGCATGATGCAATATATATGCACTGACAGGCATATTTCTTTGACAGGCCAGGAAAACATTTAAACACAAAATTTTAAAAATAAAAAGGAAAAAAATTGAAAAAAAGAAAAACTGTGAATGGTGCCAAGCCACAAGTATTCAGGAACCATGTTTATAATGCCAGCCCAACAAAATTTCATTTTATTTTTTTAATTAATCAAGCAGCCACTCAAATTATTATCTGGGCCGTCAATTGCCCATCCCTGTTTTAAAGTAACAGTAAAATAAGCCGCTGGGCAATTTTTGATTAATTCACGTAAATGTATACAGGTAATGAGTAATGAGTAATAATAAGTAAAATCGTCACATGACATCCAATAATATTGTGAACATAACAATTGGTGTCAGTATTTCTCAACAGTTCTGGCTAATATTTTTTTTTATTCTGTTTGGCACATCATACACTATTTAATACACTTTGACTAATGGTTAGCAATACACCTGAGGCGCAGTGACCTTGGTTTGAAAAGTTGGAACGCTCCTGGGAATATTTACAGGCATAACTAATTATATTACAGTAATTCTTACCTTCCATATGAGAACCTCCTTTAGGATCTCCTCTCGATGAAATACGAAACCCGACGGCGACAGGCAAACTTCATCTCCAAACAATTTAGCACAAGCAGATTTGTGAAATTGTGAAAATTATCGAATTCCACTTGAAAATACATATCGCTGACACCGTTACGCGATTGTGCTTTAAAGAATTCCGATAAACATTTCTGTTTCAACCACGGCCGCTAATCGTAGATTGAAAAAAAACGATCATGAATTGTTTCCAAAATACATTACAAATGTATCAGGAGATAAATGATCCTTGTTTATCAATGAATATTGTGTTCTCTCTCGTCGTTGTTATTTCAGACATCTTAGGCGTCCATGACAACAACCCGGAAATGCTTAGCAGAAAACTTCCGCTTAACGGAGCCGCTCATTTTGAAATTGAAAAGGGGACAACAGCTTCAAAACGACCATAAAAGGCGTATGTTGAGCTATGGAAACGAAGGAATGATATTTATTAATTTTATTAGAAAACATTATACATTTTAATCAAACTACACTGACAATGCTTCTGCTACACAACGGTAACAGATATTCTCTTTGGAGACACTGCCCTACGAATCTTTGCGCAGTGAATCTATCCGGACAGACCAATGACACGAGAGGAGCCAAACTCAAGTATGATTTAACACGGCTCTTGTTTTTCAGTGGTATGAAGTCATATGTTTCCGTTGTCACACGTTAAATTTACTCGCCAAGAGACAGCAGATACGCAAAGGTGACTGTTTCAATGTCAGAGTTAATGCAGGTCGGGTGTGAGCGTGTATGAAGAAACTGAGAAGTCGGCGGGAACTGGCAGTTAACAGTTACGAATGACCGCGAATTAATATTGCGTTTATGAGTATGAAAACGACATCGAGCCGATTTGTGCAGTGACGGTGTTTTTCCGTCTGTTCAAAACACGTTAATTAGCGTTTAAAGAGCCAAGTGAATGAGTTAAATGAGCTAATCCCCCCCAAGAAATGAGTTTGTCGTGTTGAGCAGTGGTTAAGGGTGTCATGAAGTCAAACTTCTGTATGAACGGTTTTGTATTTATCGAGGAAAATGGTTGCTAATAATGACCGATGATGATGTGTTGTTTTCACAGTTGGTGATGGAGGGGTGCACTCCCGTGTTCCAAATTTCTGGGATCAAAAATCGTGACAAGAAGAGAGCATTGCTCCGGGGAATTCATCAATTGGGTGGGAAATATGTTGGGAGTTCTGTAAGTAGCTATGAACATATACAAGTCTTTGCAAATCAAGTTGGAGATTAATGTTTTTTTTTTTTTCAGGTTTACCAAAATGCTTGTACCCATTTAATAATCCCTCAAGTTTTGGCCAGTGAGAAATTTCTAGCTTTTTGTGCTGCAGGTTGGTCATAATGAAAGTGAATCATACATTACATGATTGTTTATCAAAGAGAAAAAAACTAAAGCTTCAAAGTTAATTATTGTGGCGAGGAAACGAAACAACATGTTTCATCCACTTCATCACATTTGCTCTGTTTCTCTTTCTCTCTTACCAGGAAAGTGGGTTGTCACTCCAAACTATGTTCTGGACAGTGTTAGGAATAGTTCCTGGCTCCCAGAGGGGCCCTATGAGGTGGCCGTTCCCACAGATCCCATGTCTGCCTTCTATCCCGTTAGACAATGGCGGGAGAAGGTGACGAGTGGGGCAATAACAGGGGCCTTCCAAGGCTGGCGGGTTCTTCTCATGGTCCAAGATTCATCCCGTTTAGTCATGTTCAAACGGTTGGTTGGATGATATGCAAATACCATTTAAAAACGTTGGAATGAATGAATATAATCCGCTCATCAAGTTTCATTTTGAATGAATTTACCAGGCTGTTGGAAGCTGGTAGCGCCACAGTATACAGCAATCCTCCTCCCGTTCACGCCTCCATCACTCACGTCATAGCCAAGCCCTTCACGCCGGAAGCAATTTCCCACAATGCTCCTTGTTTCCCTGTAAGCCACATCGTCCAGTACCTTTTTGGGGTAAGTCACATAAAATCAATAAAAGTTGCATTTTATAATCCTGTCGCAACTACACTCTCTCAAAAATGTAATTTTATGTTGGATTTAAATATATTTTAGTTAGAGTTTTTCTGCCTCCCCTAAAAATACGCATGTCTCTGTTTGGCTGTTTCAGTTTCACTTGCTCTTTTATTGTATTTGATGATAGACTTGCTGTTATTTTTGGCGAACTAGTTCCACACCAGCCATCTATCCATTCTCTAATCCGCTTATCCTCACGAGGGTCGTGGGTGTGCTGGAGCCTATCCCATCTCTCTTCGGGCAGTAGGCGGGGTGCACCCTGAACTGGTTGCTAGCCAATTGTAGCCAGTTCTACTTGTAGTATGTTCAGGTTGTATGCCTTAGTGTGGTAGAGCAATGTTTCATTAAGCTTTCAAGTGTCTCTTTGAAGTGTTGCACTGTTTATGTATGGCTGCAGACACCTCCTGCTTTGAATAAGATATTTCGACCACCCTTAGCCAAATTCTCAAAACTAGCAAAATATTATGAATTATTAATCCTAATTTAAAAACATGAAAGATGTGGGATGTAAAAAAAAATCTAATTTCTGTGGTGGCGCAAAATTAGGTGCAAATCCTGAGTAAGATTAGTTGGTCCTGGCAAAGGTAGACATCTGCCTGGGCCATTTTATTTCATCATTCATTCATTCATTAGGAGTAGATTTACTTGTGATTTTCCCGTATCACATCAAATTGATCAAAATAAAATGTGATTATTTGAAATGTTTTTTTTTTTTTTTTTACTTTGTCAGAGCAATTCTCTTCACATGAAGTTCAACGTAACGGATGATAATAATGACACAACGGAGCCCAGTGTTGTTGATGTTGACTTTTCTCAACTGGAGGCAGACCTCAGGGAGCACGCCATCAAACAGGAGGTGCACACACTCAAGAGAAGCACGGTTTTATTGCAAATCGCCGTTCACCAAGCGCAATACAGGAAATGCTTATTTTATGATCTATTCTTTAGAGCCACCCAAGACTGCTCTTCCTTGAATTTCTTGATAACCACGACCCCCATCAGCCTCTGTCACAGGTAGACATTCACACCTGGTGTCATTGGACGTCTATGGTGCTTGCTGTACAGCTCCAAAATTACCATGTGCTTCATTAAGAAGATCAGGTCATTCAATTTCATTCATGTCATACATTTCAATGGAAGGTGACATGGAGAGCAAAGGGCGCGTTGTCCTCAGGTCACCAGTTTAACCACCGCTGTCAGCTGATCTTGGTGTTTTGATTGGCATACCTATTAACGACTCTGTCCTGTCTGTATCTGTCCCAAGCAGATCGCTATCACATTGCTATTATTAGCGCTTGCTTGCGTATTTCCATTCTCTACCCTCGGAGTCCGTACGCTATTTGGCAAGAACTGACAGTTAGGGATGACCCCCAAGAACTTAAGATGGCCGATCACATCCAATTTCCATTAGGCTTCCGCCCTCAGTTTTCCCACTTTCCGTCGCTGTTCGAACCATTTTTCCTGTTCTTCTTTTACACAGCACTTTCATTTTATCACCGTTCTTTTATTCTTTCAGGCAACTGAAACGGACTTCAGCAACATTAGCACCATGATAGAGTGCGGCCTCTTCATTGAAGCATTGGACACAATTCGAAGTGCGTTGTTCCCGGGGATTCTGCCACCAGCACCATACCTGGTGTCTCTGATTGATTACGCACAGCAGGTAGGACTAAAACTACTGGACCGTGTACATTCTCAGCCGCTGCATTAGCCTCAGGGTAGAAAACACTGCACAACCTGTTCCAGAACTCCTTAAGTGTCTATTTACAGTGCATGGTTCAAATGACACAATACTGATATTTTTTTATGCTTTTTTTTTTTTTCTTTCATTAATGTCCGATAATGACATGTTGTCAACATGTACATATTACATGTTTATTACTATGTTCATTTAATGTTTATCAGCGTGTTTTTGACTAACTTTTTGGGTTTAAATAATGTTTTTTCCAATACATTATTGGTATGGCGGGGGTCGATCCTAGGGTAAACATACACATTGTTTAAAAAGATAAATTGTTCCATCTTCAAACCTTTGGACGGCTGATCGACCCCAAAAACCCTGATCGTATAAAGTCTATTGTTTACTGCTGTCTTGTCATAGACCGGGTTGACGCATGGGGTAACTTCCATGTACATACATGCAATTTGGGTATCTCCTTCTGCGGATTGTTTAATGTGTTGCGTAAACAGCCATAAAGGATATATGTCATATGGCATGAATATATAAATGGGGATATTGGCATTAAATTGGAGTTGACCACTTGGAACTGCATTGTAAAGCCAGCCAAAAAGTCTTCATTGGAAATAATAAAACTCGACCAGAGTCAATATTGTTGTTACTCATCAAAGTAACATTGACACCTCTTATTTATTTTTTTCTTGTTTTACCTTCCATCTCAGGGTAGCGCCACAACTATCTTCCTAAGTAGCTTCCGACAAATCATGCACAGGTTGCTCATTACCAACCCTCCCTGGCTGTCTCCCACCAACGCGAAGAAGTATTACTGTTGCGTGTTGCAGTGCCCTCGCTGCAAGATGGGCCCGTGGCCTTTTCTCGAGACAGCCATAAGGTACACTTTCTATTTTATGAGTGATATTCCATCTCCAAATCTTCCCCCCCCCATCATGTGAAAGCCACGCAGTTAAGCAAGACTGTTTTGAAACTTAAAACGGATCTCCCCCCTGCTTTCACTTGGAATGCCCTCAATTTCTCTCTCAGTTCCGTATTTTTAATATTGCCCTATGATTACCAGGCCAGTCTAGTGTGGGATAGACCCCAGCCCCTACCTTGACGTGAACCTTAAATAGGATAGCACTGGTGATGGCTTAGAAAATGGATGTTGTGCCAATGTACTCTAAAATATACCACATGCTACAGTGTTGCTTCCCGTTTGTGTCTGTCCCTATAGTTACTGCCTGTCAAGTGAGGCCACTTGTCACCAGCTCCCTGGGCCGGCACTGCCAACTCTCTTACACTTCCACAGTGATGTGGTGGCATTTTTTCTCAAGCTCTTCCAAGGGGAACTGCACTCCATCAACACGGGGTACAGACCTAGCATGCCCTATGAAACCTGGGAGA
The DNA here is from genome assembly GCF_001891065.2 of Hippocampus comes. Taxonomy (NCBI): domain Eukaryota; kingdom Metazoa; phylum Chordata; class Actinopteri; order Syngnathiformes; family Syngnathidae; genus Hippocampus; species Hippocampus comes. Next base: position 1,136,734 of record NW_017806076.1, read on the forward strand.
TGTGAAAGATCTCTGAAAGGGTTTAACTGTACCGAGAAAGGAGTTTCAGAAAATGTATAATCCGTAAAGTCGTATCATTAGAAAATAAGTCTATTAATGCAATTGTCAATTTAGTCCCCATTTTGTCTTGAAAAAGTAATAATTAAGGTGAACTCACATTTCCCTTAGAGATTTCAGGCAGCTTCCAGAACCAGGAGACTATCAGGGATCCACATCAGGTTCGTTACTCCATGGAACCTTCTGGACTGTGTGGGAACGTTCAACTCTTTTGTCGCACGCCGTAAAAAAGCTCGTCCAGCTCACGATGCAGGCCGCCTCTGAGGTAAATATTCTAGAATATGAGTCACATTTGTGGTGATCTGACATGACCTTTTCCTGCTCTTTTGAGTTTGCCAAGCTAAGCTGTGGTTCATCTTCCCGCAGGCCCACACTGACGGCGACAAGAAGCACACAACGCATCTGCTCGCCATCCTACTGGACCTTCTTTCGGTGTTGGTGGAGTTTTGGTGTACACAGCACTTCAAACTAAACCAGAAGCTTGTGGAAAATGGACTGAAAGACCTAGCAGAGCACTTTGCCATCACAAGCCAATGTAAGGATTGAATGCAGACACAATAGCTATTTAATCAGTTTACTATAAAAGTAAAATTGAATAAAAAGTAGTTTTTTATTTGTTTTAATGTGGAAAAATTGATGTGCATCCAGTTGTGTTGTATGTGGGCATGGAAATATATCTGTGGTGGTCTGTCCCATAGATCTGTCTCCAGTAGTCTTAACTGAGATGGTTGCCAGAATTTCATCAACCAGGCTTAAACTGGTATTGGTGGATGCAATATTCAGGAATATCTGCTGCAAAAATGGAATTAGAATGGGTGGCGGACCTCTCTCTTTCAAGAAAGTGGTATGTCCTTGTTTGGATTTTTTTTTTGTGTTTATATTCCTTCGCATCCTACTTTTCCCCCAACACGGTGGTCTACCTGTATGACGTATGGCAGGTGCTGTCCTATCTGCCTGCGCTGGGCCTCTTAGCTCAGAGTCACAGCTGGACACAGAGCACTACCAACAACTGTGTGAGCCTGGACACCAACAGCGGGTAAGTTACAGGACCTGTCTGCATCACTTTCAATCTCATTGGGAACACGCTTTCTGGAAAACATTAATCAGAAGAACACTGGATCAACAGTGGACTGCAGATATTGACTTTGAATGAGCCTCCGTGATAAATTTTGCTTCCCTTGCTTATCTCCCCTAAGTGTTAGACACCAGCCAACCAGCTGATTTCTCTTATTTTATTTTAAATGCTCATTAGCCTTACTGTCACTTACGATGACTGTATATTAATGCCTCCGAAATATGTGTTACTAAATTATAATATATGGTGGGATGCATAGAGCCAGTTTCTGCCTCCACTTTCAATTTTGTCCCTGTCGACGGTCCGCCTTTCAAAAGGGTCACGGGAAACATGGGAAAGTGAAAAGAGCAGAGAGACGTGTGTATAATGGAACAAAAGAACACCTGGAGATAGTTGTGCATTTGAGAGGGCGTGAGGAGCAGGGATGCATGGCGGGGCAGAGGCAGCGAGGCAAATGGAGGTCAGACAGAGCGTGAGGAGTTGGCATGTGATGGGTCATGCCCAGGTCTGATCTTATCTGTGCATGCTTGCTGACAGCAGGAGTACAAAGAGAGGTTACGCGCGCACACGCACACACACGCACACACGCACACAGACGAACTCTCTTCGGGTCTTCTCACACGACCGCCGACTCAGCTTTCAGCCCCATCTGTACCCCTCATAATCCTCCCTCGCATACTGAATCTTTCTTCGCCATCTTGAATGTAATTACACACACATACACACACATTCTCTTTGTACCCCATACCAGACATCTGCTGTTCCACCAGCAGGTAGTTGGCCTGGAGAAGGGCAGAAGTCATCAGGGAGCAGGTTCATGTAAAGGCTACTAGTTCATGCATTGGCCGCATTCTATTGCCATCCCTCCCTCCCGCTCTGCTTTTACATCACTGCTCGCCTCCTCCTCTCTGTTGCCAATCCAAAGCTTGCGTTATATTCGTTCGCACGCGTGAGGCGACGCAAACGAGCAAAGGCAATGTGTGCGGAGGAGATAAAGAAGTGCCGAGGGCCACGCGCAATCATTTGACCCTGAAAGAATGAATGAAATTAAAATGACAAAGTGTGTGATGAATTGAGAACAGAAACCCAAAGGAAATCTTGTTTCCTCCATTTCATGGCTGAAGGTTGGTTATATATATTTAAAGAACATTGACTCTCATCATCAATTAACACATCTTTTGTCTGGAAATCTCTCTCTCGCTCTGTTGGTTACAGACATTTCCAAAGAGGCACTGCGTGTATTTTAAGAACCCTTTATGTAAAATATCCTCGGTGTTTATTGTTGGAGCAATTGTGACACAAGGCATTTAGCGAGCGTCAAAATATAAATAGGCCAAATGTGACTGCAGCTCGTGATGGTAAATGGTATCAGTTTGGGTTTCTTCTCAAACTATCTTTAGAACAGAAGATGAAAGTCAGGAGAAATGTTAGATGCGTAAAAGGAGCTCAAGAGACTGACCTTGCTGAACCTGTCTTGATTGAACTCAAGTATTTGACCAACATCAAAATGCATCGAAATGTTGAAATGCAGACTGGCTGTTGAGCACCAGCTTCCGTTCATTTGACATTTTTTGCATTTCATTACTTACAAACAACAAAATAACCACCGTTAATCCATGATCATACTACTTTTCAGCGCCTCGCTAGTTTACCTTTTCAACTTTACCACTGTGGAACTGGTGGAAACATACAACCATTTTTCAACTTTCATGTTGCGTAACCTGTCAGAATGAGAACAGTTGTTGCAAACTGAACCAAAACCATGTCGCGAAGTGTGCATTTGATTTTTCAGCAATTGTTTGAAGATTTGACAAAAATCAGTTCCACGCAGTGGACCAATTTCTCAAGAATCATTTGGGTTTATGTGCGATACAAAGAAAAATTCCCGAAGCCATTTAACAAAACTTTATGCGGCATTCAGCGCTGCCGCCAAGTGCTGCCTCCGCTGAGCACGCAACCTGGGTCCTGAGCGATTCATTTATGCTCGTTGCAATAAAATCAAGCAGAGAGCATGAAGAAAAGCAGTGTTGTCTAAATGTCCTTGTGTGACCACAGTGGTTTGCATTTCGAGCAAGGAGGCTATCAAGGGTGCACACGGCCTCGGGCTCAGAGTAGCTAGCATGCTGTGCTCCAAAAGGAAGCAAAGCAAGTACACTCGTAAGCCACGTCCTGTCAGCCTCCTCATCAACCAGTGGTCACGGACAGGGTGTGCACGGGCGACACTTGGCTCACTCTTACTTGGACTCGCTTTCTCAAATACCCACCCCACACACACACCGAGCGTAGAGCGGGTGTCTCCTCCGCCTTGTCCCTGCTAATAACAAGCAACGTGACAGGACGTGTGTTTCCTCCTCACTGCTGGGAGCTCCTTCCTGCCGTCTGAAACAAGCCAATTACCAGCGAACAAGCCGCCCCCCTGTAATACTGATAGCATTTCGCTTGCGCGCAATACACACGCACGCACCTGTCAGACTCCATGCAGGCAGATCCCGCATACCTGCTCGCAGGACTAGTGACAGCCCACAGCTATTAGCACGCCGCTACTTTGAAGAGGCTTCACTTTCTTTCACTAGTTATTCCTCTTAATGTGCTCGCTCCGCTAGAATTCTCGGTGTCTACGTTTGAGGCGTTAAGTAGGAGGAAAAGTGCTTTGGAAAAGAAAAAAAAAACGGTGTGCTGAGCTGTGCGTGCGTGCTCGCGCGCGTGCGTACGTGTATGAGTCGTCTCCCAACAGGAGGGGTGTGAAAGATTTGATATAATACAGTTCCATGAGGAATTCATTCGCTAATGGGGATTGATGGATGTTCCCCAATGATGTTCCCCACCCTGCCATAGTGAAATGGTCAGCCATTGAAACTTTAGACTTGTTAATGTGAATCATGGGCAATTTCTCATTGAATTAGTACTTGGTGTATTCATGCCTATTTCCATAAAAAGCCTTTGACTGTGTCCTTTGTGTCCCGTCCAGAACTCTGAGCCCAGTGGAGAATGAATCTGAGAAAGAATGCATCCCAAGAGGCCTCCACAAAGTTAATGCAGCAGGTAGAGCTCTCTCACACACGCACACACACACACACACACGCACCCACACACACACACACACACACACACACACACACACACACACATTACAGTTGCCAATGTAGCTGCACATTTGCAAGAAGTGGGCTTTTAATGGACTGATGCACCGCACTGGGTCATCAATAAAGAGAGAGCCATGATGGTGGTGTCATCACTTTACGTTTAATGAAGAGCACATAAATGCATGGAGATGTGCATCGCTCGCTTCTAGTTGACTGCAAGGACGGCTGCTCAGTTCAGCCTCTCCTGTTGAGGATACGAAACACACTTTTGTTATACTTTGTATTCCTTTTCAGGGGTGTCAAATTATTATTGTTATAATTATTTTGTGCCTCATCACATTATTACGAGTGTAGAACAAATGAATTGAAAAGTGAACTAGTTTTGAAATCACAAAGATCACAGTTGGCTCAACTATTGTGCAGTTTTGAATGCCATTATGTGTAATGTCTGTAATGCATCTCATTGTTATTAAAAGTGCAGATTTAGAGTGAAACGTGATGTAGACACATGCTTTGATTTGGTTTTGTTGGCCATGTAAAATAATGTGGGCCGAATCTCGCCCACGGCCCATAGCTTTGACACCTGTACTCTGCTCACTGAGCTGTAGTCCCACATTAATAGTTCCAACTTTTGAGGCACATTTACCGCCACGACCTTGTTTCTGTTTGCTAACAGACAACTTTAGGGACGTTTGGACATGAAGATTCCATTGTAATAGATGAACAAGTAAATGTCATGGATGGGAATATGTTTCACGCAGTAACCAATACTGCATATTAGCACTTACTGTTTCCCCTCACATCTCCTTTATTGGGCCATTAAATGCAGCAATTAGGGGTGGGGAGGGGGCGCTCCAGATATTACAGCGGCTACAGTGGTGGAACTTCCTGCAATTCAAGCCGTGGCACTCAGTGTGAACTCTCAAAGGTGTCAGAGCTCATATCTCCCCAGGTTCACCTGATCAGAAAGGCCCCATGCTGGAGGGGAGGAGGTGAAGGAGAGTAGTGGGGGGTGGGAGCAAGGGAGCACTGAGGCGTTTGGCATGTGTTGTTTTTCCACTACGTGATGTCGATGCCAATGCGGTGGGCATTAATTTTTGATGAACCATCGGCACAGCATTCTCCCCTCTCGCCCTCTCATCCCCATTCGCTTCCTTCCCCCTTTTTTGCCTTCACCAACATGTAGAAACTCGCTTGGCTTATATGTATTTCCGCGTTTCCTCCATGGAAATGGACCCCCCCCCCCCCCCATCCCATATCTTTGTCAAAGTAGCAGACAAGGGTAGTGGATTTTTTTTTTTTTTTTTGCCAGGCAATTCTCTGTTTGAGTTCCACATTTGCTTCTGGAATCTCAGCAGAGATTTCAGGTGCAAAAATGTGTCGCTGAGTGCTTGGTGTTAAGCTTCATGTTGTACCGCAAACAAAACATCTGAGATAAAATTCACACCGCATATTATATTACTGTTTGTGTTTCATATAAAATGCTTCACTAAGTTTTAAGCCATCATGTGAGTTTGTAAAAGCCAAATACACATCCAGCATTATTTATCATTTCAGTGGGAAATGTTCTGTTCCTCCTTACTGAACCAGCTTCCTGTAAGATTATTAAATCCTGCAGTTAGCGTTGCCTTTTTGTAAAACGACATTGCAATGGGTTTATGAAGACCTTGCAACAGATTTTAATGGTTTGTGATTACCATTCAGGCTACGTACATTCAAGGTACACTCACACAAGGAAATTCATGCTGTGCTGGCGCACGCCTGACGCGGATAATACGGATTGTTTGACGAGCATAGAAGAGGTGGTTCATCCAAACGAGGTCTGATGTTCATTTAAGCTGATAGTCAAGAAAGTTCCGGAGTCTCCTGACATAACTACTAATCGGCTGCACCCTCTAGTTGACCTCGGGTGAAAGGTAGACCCGAACTGGCTACAATTACAAACATGCATGTTTTTGGAATGTGGGAATAAGATGGAGTACCTGGAGAAATGCACATGCAGGACCGCAGCCCGGATTCAAACCCCCAACCTCGGAACTTTAAGGCGAATGTGCTCATCACTTGCCCAACGTGCCGCAACTCTGGAAATGTATTTCACTAACAATGCTTCAGCTTCAATTATGATGTAAAATTTTCTCCGAATAGAAATAATATTTTTTATATTAGAGCTTGATGAAGAGTTGACCTGCAACCCAGAACAGATACGTTTTGACCACATACTGTTAGGTTGAGCTGTATTTGGCAACATGAACTCATTTGCCACTGGAAGGTATCACATGTGAATTGATACATTGTGTATTTTGTTTGCATACAGTACCTACTTGGCCAATATTACTTTTCTAACACGTTAAAAAAAAAAAAAAAAAAAAAGTTCAAGGATTGGCGGGCCAAGCGACACTTAACAGGAGTGCAGTATTTCTGGCTGCAGGACGTAAAGAGCAACACACACTTTGAACATTTCTATTAAAGTGTGAAACAGGGAATTTATAGAAAGGACAGGCAAATTTATCCTTTCCGTGCTTGTAAATGCTGAGTATGCAATTACCCCAATAATAGAAGCGTTGTGTCCAAATTGGAGCCATTAAAGTGATTTAACAGAGCGCGGATTGGCTCTGGCATTTGCGGGAATGTGTACACACGGGGTGTAGCGAAATGGGTGTTTAATCACAGCGTTTTAGGGCTCTGTAATGGCACACAACTCGGCATAGAAATCATAGTAGTGCTTACTCATTAGAGCCTGCAGGTTTGCGCCAAGCTCCTTCAAACCGTCTGGTTTGTGTGGGTGTGGAAATAGCTTAAAATTTTACACTTCTTGTTGGTACTGATATGTGACAAACGTGGATTTGTTTGTGTAATGCCTTAAAAAAATGAAGTTGTGACATTCCCTAGCAGGAAGTGTAAAATATTTTAAAATCGGCACGCTATTAAAAGATTTTTGAAAAAAACCTAATTGAAAATAGACTCCCGGCACCCAAAAATTAAGTACTGCATGAAGCAGAGCTTGTCTAACTTTCTTCTCCGAACTTATGCATCAGTAAATGGGATGTTGCCTTCAACACTGTCTCACTACATATTAGTGTGTGGAAGTAACAAGGTCCCTACAGCGCAATGAATTCTTTGTACTGCTTACATGATAAATAGGTTTAAAATGTGCTTAATATGTGCATAAATGGCTTTAACGTGACATTTGTATTGTGTTTCTATCGCATATATGTGTGTGTGTGTGTGTGTGTGTGTGTGTGTGTGTGCGTGTGTGTGTGTGTGTGTATATATATATATATATATATATATATATATATATATATATATATACACATACATACATACACACACACATACATATCTTCATGCCAAATATGGAATCTAAACATAATTTGAAATCCAAATGATTTGACCATGTATCAATTACAAATTTGCCATCATTGTAGTAGTATATTGGAAACAGATTTTTGTTTTTCATAGACAGGAATGTTTAGAAAATGAGGGTGTGGTGGAGACATGAGAACCGTATTAGAGAACTTGAAAAGTGGAATGAAAAATTTATCATTTTTTGTCAAATCGCAACCTGCTGCAGTGTTGTTGCAATAGCGACAAAACAGCAGTGACACTTTTTTTTTTTGATTGAAATAATATTTTCATCTTGTGATTGGCTTCAAAACAAGACACTTGCTGTTTAGCTTTCAAATCAATGGAGCTTTCCCAATATCCGATTAGAATTCAGAATTGAATTTCCCTCAAAAACTGACTCAGCCTCCTCCTGTGATATGTGGAGGAAATGAATTCATTGAGAAGAAAGTGATGCAACTTTTCCAACATTCTTCGTTGTTTGCAGCTTTGAAACGCATGCACCGGTACTTTCCACCTGTTTCTAAGCTTCCCCCACCACCACCCTCAACTCCCACCCATCCGGAACCGCCTTGTCTTTTTGCCCGTGCGCACTGGAGTGGAGCCCCTCTACAGGCATGGCGTCCTGGGGAGAGCTAGTAAAGCATTTACTCGAGTCTTTGCTGTGCCGTATTAAACTGCCAAGCACAAAACCAGTCATGCTTGGCCTTTAACTTCCCTTTGAAGTTCAGCCATACAGGCAAAGAGGGAAGTGCAGCCCACTCATATATGTCTGATTTCAAGGAAGTGAGGAATTTGGGTCCAGATGAGAAAATTGTTTTTAAAAATGTCAATAAAAATCGCATCAGGTGACTGTGACTGATTAAACATTAAATGGCGACAGCGTCGATGCCCAATGGGGCGTTTGAACCCGGGGATCAGTTCGGGATCTCTTTGGAGGCTTTGTGCGGGGGGCTGTCGACTGGAACTTGCTTTCAAATCGCAATATGTGGTCCAGCATGCTCGACCGACCGCTCTAGCGCCACTTCCATTTATCCGCTTGCCATAGAGTCCGTTCTTAACCTTGTTCCTACGAATTTGGTTTAAAAAAAAAACACAAGGGGAGTTCGCCCATCTCTGGTTTAAATTCTTCCATGCTCTTTTTCCCTTGGAAGTGCTTCCCCCTTTTTTAATCACTCTTCTTAATTCACGTCCTCATTGGCAGCCTGCACTTTAGTAGATCCGGCTCTTCTGTTTTTTGGGGGCGGGGGGGTCGCTAGGAAAATGTCCGCATTATTTCATTTACCTTGTGGACGGGAATAATGGCCGCATCATAACTTTGGGTTTTCTCTCTTCTCGTCCCTTCTCGTCCTTTGGGTGTGTGTGTGTGTGTGTGTGTGTGTGTGTGTGTGTGTGTGTGTGTATCCTGATCGAAGGCGAGACCCTCCTCCACAGAGCATGCAAGAGGAATCAAGTGGAAACGGTACTTCACATTCTGGCATGCCCTGGCATCGACGTCAATGTTCAAGGTAAGAGTTTCTTTCTCGCATTCGCCTTCGGTCTCAGCATCGACCCCCCACCAGGGCGTATTAACACAGTAGGGAAGGCAAAAAAGGAGGAATTAAACGTACGGACTGCGTCATCGTTGATGCTAACCTTTTGCTGAAATGTAAAGGGTGTGTCCTTAACAGTGAGCCGTTCGGAGGCACGGCTTTATAGATTCTGCTCTCTTCGGTGGTTAGTGTTTGGTAATGACTTTCTTTTGTCTGCTTAGGTCAAACATGAATACATTTAATCCTCATTTATGGAATGGTTGCGCTCTTTTGAAAGGTTTCTGCTATTTTGTAATCGACTTTAATAGCAAAAAATGAACTAGGTTCTCAATAGGGGGTTTATGGAAGAGCTAAGCTCCAATTTATCTGGCAAAAAGAGGCCCATGCAAGTTGGTGCACGAGTAGGCGAGAGGTTTTGTTTTAGGACTCATAAATCCTCAATTTGTTTATTATAAATGGTTCCGATTTGTGAAACTTGCAAAATGTCTATCAACCTATATGTAACTCACACAACGCTTTGGACATGATTCTCGTCTAATTTTTTCAGTTGTGTTGTTGCAATGGCAACAAACAGATCAGTCAGCGGAAAGATATTTTTCTGGTTAGCACATAATTGCCCATAAAGCCACCATCTTCTGCCAGTTTTCTCCTCATTTTGTTGACATTTCGGCCAAATATCTGCTAACCTCGTTTTTAACTCAGCTGCTTCTCTCCTCTCTTGCCCCGAGTCTTCAAAAACTACACTTACAATTAAGAAAACTGTATTGAGGTGTAATTTACATTTATTTGTCGTTTACTACTATTGATTTGTATTCCATAGAAGCTAAGACACGGTCAGAAGCTGAAAAATCCAAGCTAACATTGAGGGAGGGTGTGTTTATTTATTTCATATTTATCGCCTTGGAAGTGTTTTTCATCCAAATATTAACTCTAAATAATGACTTTTAATACTTAATTAACTGGCTTAGGTTTATGGCTGTGGTGCATTTGGGTTGGACTGTAACTGCCGTAAATCAAGGAGCCCTTGTAAATGTCATTTGAATGGTTTGATTTTACACTTCACCTGCAAAAGTTATTATGATTTTTTTTTTTTTTTTAAATCTCATTGTTTAAGCGTAATTTTTTTTCTGCCATCTAGACCACGTCGGCTGGACACCTTTGCATGAAGCATGTAACAATGGCAGCACTGCATGCGTGGAGGCTTTGTTACATCACCGGCCTCCCCCTGTCATTAATTGTGTGGTGGAGGGGGTCAGCCCTCTGCACGATGCCCTGCTCAACGGACACATGGACATCGCCAAAATGCTTCTGGAGGCCGCAGGTGGGTCAACCTCACAAAAGAGGTGTAGTTGATCACAAAAAGTTTCTCGCAGCAGGTACTGCTTCAAATGTCCCAAAGTTGATGTGGTCTGAACAGGAATTGATTCTTTGATGGCATCCTTTGTGTCTGAACATCAGTCGCTGCAGTTATATGTAGGTGTGATTGATATTACTATATCGTATATTAGATTTTAGTTAACTTTTTGTTGAATGTCCTCATGTTTTCCATCTGCTATGCGGTCATCAAATAGAATCCCCATTTCACTGAAGGACTCATATAATGTTGAAATAAAACACTTGTCTGGCCGGTAAGATGCCAAGAGTGCCAATCCTTTGGAATTGGCCATTTAGTTAATGATTTACTGTGGCAGTTGGCTGCGAGTCACCGCTGCTGTAACTAAAACAAGCTTTGAAGTGATGTGGCCAACAAACACAGCTGAGCTTATTGGCAGATGAAATGCTGCATCCGAAGTTATCAGCAAAGCCAATTGTATTGTAAATGGTTTGCTGCCCACGTAAAGCCAAACTGGATTGGCTTTACGCAGGTTGCACCAGTGGCTAGAAGATTGATACCGAACTAGCGCTGGCAGCAACTCTGTAGTCAAGGTTGCTAGAGAGGTAAGAATTTTCCATCAGTGCTGTTCACACATAGTACGTGAATTATGAATCGTCCACACATTTTCTTTCAAAGATGTAATGCGGCTCGCGCGGGAAAGCAAGTCAGGCTCCATCGTATGTTTTAAATGGACTTTTCTATAAGACAAACTACAGTATGTGTGAACATGGTGAGACAGTATCAATACACTCGAAATGTCTCATATTTGATTTTTTTTTTAATGGCCTTTATTATCCTTACAAATGACAATCTTGAAATCTGCCTTTCAAAAGTATTAAATAACATTATCCAACCGATGCAACATTGCACGATAAATACCAGTAAGTCAGTGTTTACAGTTCAAGGCTTAACTGTATTGTCATTTAAGATTACACTCACCTCTGCATCTTCATGCTTTGACTAATTATACTTAATTTTATGTGACTTTCCCCATCAACAGAAATACATGCTCCGTCCTCAAAAAAATAAATTAGACTGGGATTATTTGGTCCCGGAGAGAAAACAAAGCCCTCTCTGTTAACTTTGTTTTCCCGCTCTTCCTGTGAAACGAGGAGTTGGAGGGAATTAAAAGAGGTCAGAGGAAGAAGCAGCGCCTGCTATGTGTAAAATTAGAGCTACAGATGAGGTGTGTGCGTGTGCGCGCGCACACGTGCGTGTGTATGTGCTTACATGTGTGCTGGTTGCAGACGTCTGGCATGCTGTAGGTCAGGTCTCCTCACAGGGACGCAGCTTTAAAACAAAAAAAGAAATGGAAAAACAAGCGATGAGGAGAATAGCTTCAGTTGGAAATGAGCTGCAGGCTTCTCCATTCAACTTGTCTCCTGGCTGTCTACTTTTTCCCTCGCTCTTGATGGCCTTCTTGTCTAGCGGCTTTTGAGGAGGCGGCCTGCATGACTGCAGATTCTTAACGTCTCTAGTGGGCTTTTTTTTTTTTTTTGGCTAAATTACAGCTTGTTGGCATGGCCATCTTTGACTGATGTACTTTCTTTAAGTCTTGGCTTGAGGGAGCATACCCGACCTGGTTACTGTTGTTTTGTTGTGGTGTTTTTGGTGGTGGTTCCATGCACATACATAATGCCCCTTACCCCACTGAGTGGTGAACACTTGCGACTGTTGGTTAAGGTAGAAAAATGCCCGTTCTCGTCAGTCTGCTCAAGGCTGTAAATGTTTGCAAAACGTTTGCCTAACAATTTTATTTATTTATTTATTTTTTGTTTTCTACTCGCACTTTCATAAAAATGTCCTTGCGACAAAAAAGTATAAGGGAACGTTCGGTGACCGTTTGGCAAACATTTGCCACCTTGAACGAACCCTGACCAGCTCGCAACATTCATTGCCTTTGATGGAGATGGGGGATTAAGACTTCTTTTTGATAATTTTCCATGGAGACACACACACTGTCTCCTGATCGAAACTTGACTAGTGGTCCAGATGCCCTTTCGACGTATGTTCCCATTTTTCCTAGTGCCTGCTTGAGGCTCCTGGAACTATACGTTGTTTTGTTTTTTGTTTTTTGTTTTTTCCACCATGTGCATCATTCACTCTGTCATCCTTGTTTCCATGTAGACAGGCTGAGCCAAACTGGCATGGTTTGGCTCAGGCCAGAGAGGGCAACACTGACACTGGCACGCCAACAAAGACTTCTTTAGGAGTGATCTCACCCCCTTTGTCAGCCTGTCTTCTCGGAGGCCTTGGCCTGTGTGTGTGCGTGGTGGGGTGGGTCCCTCCAGGCTTGTGGAGCTGGCAGGGAAAGGATGCCACGGCTGAGGGCAAGGCTAACCCACACACTCCCCTCCCTTGGTGTTCCCATTGCCCAAGGCCACCCCACATGACCTGTGTGTGTGTGTGTGTGTGTGTGTGTGTGTGTGTGTGTGTGTGTGTGTGTGTGTGTGTGTGTGTGTGCGTGCGCGTGCGCGTGGCATGAAGGCATTTACACGTCCCGTATTTTGGTGCTTATATTTGCGTATCTACAAAAACCTAGACTAATTAATGATCAAAAATTATCGCGATAAGACTGCCCATGTCCGGTTTAGCGTGCATGCATGCATGCAAATGAGATGGTCTTGAGTGTGTGGTGCCTCTTTCGTTGGCAGCCCTATTTACACATTGCAGTTTTTCCTGATTGGAATGGAAATTGACCCAAGTATTGTGCAGTTCAGACACGCACCCAGTCAGAGGGCATGTCAATGAGGAAAAAGGCAATGGGGAAATAAAGCGGCATTGAGCCATCGTCCCCCTGCCCTATATTGGCTTGTGGGGTCCCTCGCCCCTTTGCATGGCGGTACAAAACTCATTGAATCAGGTTGACCTTCTACTTGTTTGCATTTCAAAAACAAAAATAATGACACTGCCTCTTAAAAGGGTTAATGATTGCCTTTCCTAGTTGTGCTCCGATGTTTACATACACCAAGGGTCTGGAACTTGACTGTATGGTGGCAAATACAATAAAGTAGGGCTTACTTTTCAGTTAGACAGGCCTGTTTCCTGACTAAATGACTAAGCTGCTCTTCCTTTTACTTGAACGTAGTTCATTGGCACCAAGATGCCTACTTTGGGCAGCTTAATTCATATCTACTATGACAGTGACGTAATATTCAGAACATTCAAAGGTTATCTTCCCATCCCAATCCAGCAACTTTTTTTTTTTTCTGGAGGACTTTTATAATCTCTGATACCCCCTCACAGCAGCAGTCACAGCAGGAGAAAGTCACCCTTGAAACACAGTCGCACTGCACACAAAGTGCATTGGACAAATACACGCACATACACACACGGGTCTCATCACTGTCAACATGTTAAAGAGAGTTCATTGCACACTGCCGTTATTTCCCAGTGGGTGTCGAACTGAGTTCGGCTTGCTATTAGAGAGGTGAGAGCGTGCTCGCGGTTTCAGTCGTGTCTTCACGTTTCCTGCTTCAGAGTCACAAATGAACTGCAAAATATTCTCCGACCGCCTCCCTCAAAATCGGTCTTTGTGCGTTTGTTGGGTGCCTGTCAAGACTGAAACGGGACCACTCTCCAAGTCTGCCTTTGTCGTTAACCTCCACTCTACATGAGGAGGGTGAGACCCCTTCTTGGGGAAACCAGTGCTTGCATACGTGTTTATGGAGATGTAAAAATCAAAAGAAAACAGCAATAGTTTGTAGATTTTGGGGGGGGGGGGGGTTCAAGGTTTTACAAGCCGTTGATTGTGTTAATTCCAGTACGTGCAAACACACCCATGCGTAATGTGTCCTAACACAAAGGCCACTGGGTACTGCAAAGAAAAGCTCGATAGAGGCCAAGTAAGCTATTTTTATGTCTTCGTATAAATAAGCCAGTCTTTTATTTCAGAAGGTCCCCGTATGGGTGTGGGTCACTTTTTTTCGTACAAATTAGAAAGCGAGCATACGATGTGCTATTCTCAATTGTCTTTGGCGTTCATCATCATTTGTGTCTTACCAATTACCAATAGAAAAATCATACGAGGATAATAAAGATCCCAAACAGAACAATAGTAGACGTCCACCAAGGCCAAGCAACACGACTGAAATTAACAAGCCACTTTCTCTGTTTTCCTTCCCGATCAGCTCAGTCGAGCACAGACCTTTGCCAAGGCAAAACAGTAAAGCCCGATTACGTAAGATTGATGTCGTGCTTCACCTCTCTGCGTCCAGACTTGAAATGAATGCCGCTTGTGAGAAGCCATCATTAATTTAACTGTATGCCCTCACAAAGGCCAAATGACCTGAAATTTGGCTTATTAGGAAAAGAAAAATTGTGTTGTTAAAAAAAAAAAAAATACACACAAAGTGACCAAATATTACTTTATTAGATAACGATAAAAATACGGGATTTTCTATTTGATCTGCAAATAAAGTTCATATTCCTTCCTGGGGGGGTTAGTGAGGTAGTTTTTGAGTTGACTCGATAATGGGTGTTTTTCACAACCTTTTGGAACGTCTGGTGTAGTATGTATGAATGAAGCCTTGTGTCAGTGACAAGCTGAGTACATCCTGCAGTGTGTGGAGGCTTTTGCGCTTTTGATTGTTCTAGTTCCAAAGGCCACCCCGAGCTCACCTCCAAATGATCACAACGCACGAGCGAGAGCGCGGAGCACGGTGAGGATAGTGTACAAAGTGGAAGAATCCACGGAAAGATAATTCACAAGTTTGACTTTGCCTTTCACAATGTCAAAGGCTTCTTAAAAAGCCAGTGAAGAGACTCTGTGTTACTGGTACGCTTGCTTTCCATAACCTTGGTAGTGTTGAAAAGTCCTCAAAAATGAACAGGGTACAGTAATTTTTGACGATGAGCCATTAATGTGGCTTAACGAGTGGAAAACAAGCAGTGGTAATAATAGCAATGACGGTGGGCCACCGAGTTTCAAAAGTCTACTTCGAAATAGAAATCGGCGGCTGGGAACTTCAAATTTCTTTAGTGCTTTTTCTTGAGCACGGATGGGCAATTTCTGGTGCACTTTTTCGCAACCCTGGTCAAAAATATGTTAAAAGCTTCAAAATGAATGACAGATGCATACTCTCATATTGAATGGGTTCACCAGACGCAAAATCAAGGTCCTCCCATGGCCATCTCAGTCCCCAGACCTCAACCCCATTGAAAACCCGTGGAGGGGACTAACGAGTAGAGCGCAGAGGAGAAGACCTGCCGGGTTGCTGGATGATTTTGAGAGATTGTGCAAAGAAAAATGAATCTTGTGAGACATTATAGGAAAAGATTGGCACGCTTTGTACGGGACATGATGCCTCTCAATGAACCGCAATTGTGGTTAACTCGGCTGGCCTTGGTGTTTTGGTGCTATATAGCCAGCATCTCCTGGTTGACAGTTGACCCACTCATCCTGGCTCCGTTTGCAGGCGGTGAGAAGGGAAGGGAGATAGCAGCGTCTCCTCAGACCAGAGACACAAAGAGGCAGCACTGCATCTTCTTTGCCTTCCACTCTGCCTCTTTTTACGCCAAATTTAACCCCCCCCCCCTCCTCCACTCCTGCTTTTATATTCCTTGTCTTCGCCTGCCCTCTAAAGGCCAAAGGGCTTTGCACTCGCTGTGTGTATGAGTAGATTGCGTCTAGCCGGTTTGAAGAACAGGCAGGGGCGTTCGCTCAGCATGCGAATACCTCCACCAGGGCTGTAGAGGACTCCCACGCACGCCTACACACGCAGGATGGTGTAATTACCCTGTGCTCTGGTGTAATCCCCCCGGGTGCTGTATTTATCTGCGCCACAGCACATGTGACACCCGGTGTCGACCCGAATGCACTTCAACTGCCGTCCCATGACTGTGTATGGAGCGGGTGTGTCATCAGAACGTGGTGTTGTGTGCACGACATCTGTCAATACAGAAGTCATTTGACACCAGCTAGCAGGAGTAATGACGTCTTTAGACAGTTGTGACTTCACATCGTCCAAGTGATTTCCTTGTCATGATGCGTCTCACATTGAGAAGCAGTAGTTGCTGAATTCAAGCTGCTGGGTCCCAACGGACATTTCCAATCCATTTTTCTGAACTGTCTGTTGCACGTGGCTAACTGATGGTGTGGTACTTGATGCAGCGTCGGTTAAGTTGTCACTCTGTGGTGGCGTGAATGCGAGGGGAAACGGTCGCGTACGTATAGGAAATGGATGGAAGGGATGGATTTTACTGACACTGCCCAGGATCCAAAACTAGGCAACGACAACAGGGAAGTAAGCGGTAATCACACCGGTCAACACATTTGTTACAATTTTGCATCTGATCAACGCGATAGCCACTCATCCACGGTACCGCCCTCAGTTAAACTCTGAATGCATAAATGCATGTCGTGTGTGGCGAGTGGAAATGTAATGAAACGTCAACAAGTGGGTGGTAAATGGAAATAAAAAGACCGACAATGAGCGCACATGCACACACATACCACACACACACACAGACACAGGCCGATTTAGCTTTCAGGCCGATTCAGGCACCATCAAACGCACAGACGCGCAGTCAGAATCGGTGTGACGCATTTTGAGCCCAGAGCCAAGCTGCGGGGGCCCCTCGCCTCCCCACACCAGCGTCATCTCTGCGCTCGCAGCCTGCCTGTCAGCTGCTGTTGAAACGATGACATGCCAGTCATGAACTCTCTCACTCTTTTGCGTCTTCGTCCTTAGCAGTCCTTAGCAGTAATGGTCAGGGGTTTCGTGACTTGCACAAGGATAGCAAAGACAGAGGTGATAATTGCACTCACTTGCTTTTCAAATATTTTTTCAGTTGCACATGATTGAAATGTGGTTAACTGACATCACTTTCACCTCTTCTCAGAAATGACATTTCACTCACTTCAGTTATGTGCAACCAATGTGCATGTTTGAATTCAGTCAATTCAAAGGACTTTTATCTTCCCCCGGTTGCACTTTAGGAGCATTTGAGATGTGAACATTCATATAGATGAGACACACAAACAGACTGCTGTGTAATTTCAAGTTTTGATCAGAATGCTTCCACATGTTCAAGTCCGGCAAATCCATCTCGCGCCATCCCCACGGTGTCCGCATGCTAACACGTTAGCTTGTGCGCTAGCTGTTTGTGAAATGTCTTGTTCTGCATCTTGTGAGCAGAGCAACGCTTGGCCTCATTTTTCAGGGGATGCAAGAAGCCCTTTTGAGGTAAGACCGGTCCCAACGTTGCCAAAAAAGTGACAGAAAAATGGCAACAACCTAAAAACAACTGCAAGTTGCGCAAGATGGAAACAGCCTCCTGGAAGAAAACTCGGGTTTGAGTAGGATAGCGACTGTAATTAATTACATTGGACCCCAGCGTGCTTGTGGTTTGGCATCTGCATATTCGCAATTTTTTTTTTCTCTCTCTCTCTTTTTCATTGTTTTTGCGCTTCCCCATTCCCCCAGTCAATGATAGGTGACCTTTTGCTTCCCATGGGTGGACCTGGTCCCAATCCCCCTTGAATAGTTTGGGTTAACTGTATTATCCATTCACTTCTATTTGTTGTCGCTGTCCAACAGTCTTGTTTAACGCCATTAAAATAGAACACGAACGAAGGTGACATGATTTGAATTTGTTAGTGTCGCATCACATTAACATGACTGTTTTTTAAGGTGGAACTATGAACTGCGGCTCCCCGTGAGCCTGAACAGGATCAGCTTTAAAAAAAAAAAAAAAGCATGCATGAATGAACATTACGTTTCTTTCTTTTTAAATCATAGTATGGCGGGAGCAAAATGATGAGTACTTATTTCAGGTGGCGGGAACAACATTGGTTCTGGTAAAAGGATATCATCGCATTATATTGACGCATCTCCTCTTTGAGCAAACGCCCTCTCAACATCCTTGAGTGCTGCCCGTTTGACCGGTACATTTGAAAATGTGCCCACTGAGGTAAAAGTTTGTCGATCTAGATGCATTTATGCGGATAAATTTTTTTTTTTTTTTTTGGTATCACTACAAACTAGATGAGCACTGACCTTGGCAGACCACAGCCACTGCACACGCCATTATTTCCCGTCCATTTTTTTTTTTTTTGAAGTGTCATTTTCAAAGCAAGTGACTTGCATAGCCCATACATGGCAATGGCGAGTGATGAAAAAAGCGGAAGGGGCGTGGCCTGGACGGGGGCGTGGTTACTTACAAAAGTGGCACTAAACATGCTGAAGATGAAGTGTATTAAATTTACACAGTTTGAAAATTGAACAGAAAAAAATCCCAAGATCGCCACTATTCTTTCAAGTGAAAATTTGTGCAATTTTGCCTATGCATTCCTGGTGAGCACCAATATGTAACTCCAAATTTGCTGCTCAAAATCAAAACAAAAAAAGAAAACCCACCCCCTGCCATATTTAAGATTTGTTCATGACTTGTATTCATAAAGTGTTGTGTAAATGTGATAAAAAGCTGTTGATTCTTACCTCATACAGTGATAGTGAATATTATGCATACAATTTATTATGCATAACCGTGCTTTATTA
>NW_017806076.1:1155965-1159019 GCF_001891065.2 Hippocampus comes
CCTGATCTTTCGTCAAAAATGTCATAATTCCGCTCAAAACGATCCCAGAACAATGAATTTGCGAGACGAACAGGCCGCCATGAATCAGGTAAAACGATATGTTACATGCAATTTGATTGGTCCAATCGCTTGTAGTTAACCAATCGCTGGGCCGTTTATAATCGAGCTAGGACTTCCGCAACAAATAATGCCTTCAGTGATCTGATTAGTTGAAGCTTTCATACACGTCCAATCGCAGGGCTGTTTACAAACGGAAAACGGAGAGACTGTTCGGGAGAGCTCGTGAAAACTCGACGATAAGGTACCTGACCGCCCCTAAAATTTTCTCAATGGATTTAGACGATTCACAAAAATGATCAATTTAAGAAATAAAACGGCGGATTTCCGCGGAAAATTGCCATGTATGATAGCCTTTTACCTTTTCCACCACGAGTGCGCCGCGTCGATGGGCAACAACTCTCAAAATGGCTTTTGACAGCTCTTCACCTGTTTGTGTGTCACACATGGAGCTGTGCGCTCGGCTCTCAAGTGGTGAGGCTGAGCAGTCAAGTGGCCTCGAGAGCAGGTGGCTGCAAAAAAATGCTTGTTTCCAAACGCAAACAAAAGGGCCCGCTTGACTCGCAGGCTCGACACTGGCGGTCGGACTCCACAAAATTGGACTCAGAGTCAGTACTAGAAATCAGGTTCTAAAAGCTATTTAAATTTCCCCCCCACAATGCATTTGTTTGTCATTTCAAATAAATGAGAAAAAAAAATTATTTTCCAAATCGTTAAGTTCTAATATATTATATATGTATATGTGATGGTCTCATCCAGGTTCTGAACTCCTCCATCAAACAGACGAAAAGGGCCGCACGGCGCTGGAGCTCGTCACCGACATACATTGGAGGGCGGCGCTTATCCGAAGCGCACAAGCGGGCGACTCCAGCCTGAATTCCACAAAGGTGTTGAACCACACCCTCCTGGAGGCGGGGTCATGTATGCTGGCGCATCTCATCGTATGCTATAAGCGAGAGAAGAGGCCGCCGGGCTGCGAGCATCCCACCGACGTAGTAGGGCGCACGCTGGCACGCGCCCTGGAGGCGCACTCCTTTCCAAGAGTGACGCTGGGCTGGACGGACCAGCGAGCGTTAAGCATTGCGGGCGACACCGAGACTCTGCTGGAGATGGCCAGAGGGATGCACTGGGCACACGTCTGCAAAGTGGTGAAGGCGTCCAAAGGAGAGAATGTGGTGCTCCTCTTGCAGATGCTGGAAATTCTGCAATCTGAAGGAAAAATACTCCTGGCTGAGATAAACCCGCTGAGGTAAAAAGATATTAAGGACATGGCTGGGATCGAGAGAGGTTCAAATATGGACGTGATCCCATTCAGGTATATTGAGATGGTATATTTTGGCACACGTTTCATAATCTTGTGCTCCCATCATTTTTCAAACCTGAGACTTTTGTTAGTGATAATACAGCAGCACGTACAAGTAAAACTGGGGTTATTTATTTTTGAATAGAAAATATTTATTCACTGTTGCTTCCTCAAGCTAATTTTTTTCAGCTTTGCACATTCAACTTAGATGTTTTTTGAATTTCGCAATAAAATAAAATTAATTTCTGACCTCAATAACGCATCTCAATGCATTTGTACATAATCTATGGAAATAAACTTTCTATAGTTCAATTCAAAGAATTCAAAGAGGTATTAGATTAATTAAACACGGGAAAAAGTTCCCACCTGATATCTGTATTATTTCCTTCTACATTGTCAAATTTGAGTTTTCGTAGCGACAAGCTGCAATCAGCAAAATTATCATAAAATATTGAAATATTTGCTTTGTTGTCCTAGCAGCATACACGATTCCTTTCAGTATACGGTATTTTGCCAATCTAATTCAATCCATGAGAGGAGCCGTTTAATGGGGGTGTGGGGGAACACATTTGCATAATTCAGCCCTAGCAAAGATAATAACAAATTTATTACCATGTTTTTTTTTTCTTCATCAACATACATCAGATGCAATCCATTTCCGCGCGAGACAACAATTGACTATAGTTGAAGTGAGCCAGCCCACCTGAGCTCCTGCAGTTTTCCCGCGGTCACATGATGTCACGGTTGAACGCATGACGGTGATGTTCGCAAGGCAGGCACAAACATTGCAGCCAGACACACAATTAAAAAGACGTCTTGGAAAATGAGGCAGGCATACAGATACGTACTTTACAGTGAAAATAGCAGACCATTCACAAGCATACAGTATAAAATATAACCATCAGTTAATAAGGACTAAGCTATGTACACATAGAGTTCAAAAATAGTCTCCATTCACATGGGTGCAAATGTTTTTTTTTTTTTGTTGTTGGTTTTTTGTTTTTTTTTTTTACAGTCTGATGATACATTCATTTATAGCAGGGGTGTCCAAGCGTTATACTCCGCGGGCCGCATACATTCTTCACCTTCGTTATTCATTGCGGTGTATGTGAGCAAATTATTTTTTTATTTATTTCACAGTTTTAGTTGGGAAACGAGACGATGGGTTTTTGGTGCGGTGGGAGGCGGGGGGGGTTGGAAAGTACGACAGTGTAAGCAAAAACGACATGGGTGTAATCAAATGTGAATTTGAATATAAACCGCAGCCTGCGCAATTGGGCCCCGGGTCGAAGTTTGGACACCCCCGATTTATAGCTTTGAAATGCAAATGACATGAAACACTTTGGTTTGCTTGCAAATGTCCAAAAACAGTGTTGTTGTAAACTAAATACAGAAATGAGTGGGCACGCCGTTTTGGAACATGTTAGTAGACATACAGAAGGTAAAATGTGGTGTTGCAGAAGGCCCGCTCCACAACCACACTCCCACCCCCCCCCGAAGTTTGGACACCCCCGATTTATAGCTTTGAAATGCAAATGACATGAAACACTTTGGTTTGCTTGCAAATGTCCAAAAACAGTGTTGTTGTAAACTAAATACAGAAATGAGTGGGCACGCCGTTTTGGAACATGTTAGTAGACATACAGAAGGTAAAATGTGGTGTTGCAGAAGGCCCGCTCCACAACCACACTCCC
>NW_017806076.1:1166063-1168962 GCF_001891065.2 Hippocampus comes
AATTTATTCTTGACATTTGAGTCAATTTCTAGGATTAAAGACTCCTGATCTTTCGTCAAAATTTTCATAATTCCGCTCAAAACGATCCCAGAACAATGAATTTGCGAGACGAACAGGCCGCCATGAATCAGGTAAAGCAATATGTTACATGCAATTTGATTGGTCCAATCGCTTGTAGTTAACCAATCGCTGGGCCGTTTATAATCGAGCTAAGACTTCCGCAACAAATAATGCCTTCAGTGATCTGATTAGTTGAAGCTTTCATACACGTCCAATCGCAGGGCTGTTTACAAACGGAAAACGGAGAGACTGTTCGGGAGAGCTCGTGAAAACTCGACGATAAGGTACCTGACCGCCCCTAAAATTTTCTCAACGGATTTAGACGATTCACAAAAATGATCAATTTAAGAAATAAAACGGCGGATTTCCGCGGAAAATTGCCATGTATGATAGCCTTTTACCTTTTCCACCACGAGTGCGCCGCGTCGATGGGCAACAACTCTCAAAATGGCTTTTGACAGCTCTTCACCTGTTTGTGTGTCACACATGGAGCTGTGCGCTCGGCTCTCAAGTGGTGAGGCTGAGCAGTCAAGTGGCCTCGAGAGCAGGTGGCTGCAAAAAAATGCTTGTTTCCAAACGCAAACAAAAGGGCCCGCTTGACTCGCAGGCTCGACACTGGCGGTCGGACTCCACAAAATTGGACTCAGAGTCAGTACTAGAAATCAGGTTCTAAAAGCTATTTAAATTTCCCCCCCACAATGCATTTGTTTGTCATTTCAAATAAATGAGAAAAAAAAATTATTTTCCAAATCGTTAAGTTCTAATATATTATATATGTATATGTGATGGTCTCATCCAGGTTCTGAACTCCTCCATCAAACAGACGAAAAGGGCCGCACGGCGCTGGAGCTCGTCACCGACATACATTGGAGGGCGGCGCTTATCCGAAGCGCACAAGCGGGCGACTCCAGCCTGAATTCCACAAAGGTGTTGAACCACACCCTCCTGGAGGCGGGGTCATGTATGCTGGCGCATCTCATCGTATGCTATAAGCGAGAGAAGAGGCCGCCGGGCTGCGAGCATCCCACCGACGTAGTAGGGCGCACGCTGGCACGCGCCCTGGAGGCGCACTCCTTTCCAAGAGTGACGCTGGGCTGGACGGACCAGCGAGCGTTAAGCATTGCGGGCGACACCGAGACTCTGCTGGAGATGGCCAGAGGGATGCACTGGGCACACGTCTGCAAAGTGGTGAAGGCGTCCAAAGGAGAGAATGTGGTGCTCCTCTTGCAGATGCTGGAAATTCTGCAATCTGAAGGAAAAATACTCCTGGCTGAGATAAACCCGCTGAGGTAAAAAGATATTAAGGACATGGCTGGGATCGAGAGAGGTTCAAATATGGACGTGATCCCATTCAGGTATATTGAGATGGTATATTTTGGCACACGTTTCATAATCTTGTGCTCCCATCATTTTTCAAACCTGAGACTTTTGTTAGTGATAATACAGCAGCACGTACAAGTAAAACTGGGGTTATTTATTTTTGAATAGAAAATATTTATTCACTGTTGCTTCCTCAAGCTAATTTTTTTCAGCTTTGCACATTCAACTTAGATGTTTTTTGAATTTCGCAATAAAATAAAATTAATTTCTGACCTCAATAACGCATCTCAATGCATTTGTACATAATCTATGGAAATAAACTTTCTATAGTTCAATTCAAAGAATTCAAAGAGGTATTAGATTAATTAAACACGGGAAAAAGTTCCCACCTGATATCTGTATTATTTCCTTCTACATTGTCAAATTTGAGTTTTCGTAGCGACAAGCTGCAATCAGCAAAATTATCATAAAATATTGAAATATTTGCTTTATTGTCCTAGCAGCATACACGATTCCTTTCAGTATACGGTATTTTGCCAATCTAATTCAATCCATGAGAGGAGCCGTTTAATGGGGGTGTGGGGGAACACATTTGCATAATTCAGCCCTAGCAAAGATAATAACAAATTTATTACCATGTTTTTTTTTTCTTCATCAACATACATCAGATGCAATCCATTTCCGCGCGAGACAACAATTGACTATAGTTGAAGTGAGCCAGCCCACCTGAGCTCCTGCAGTTTTCCCGCGGTCACATGATGTCACGGTTGAACGCATGACGGTGATGTTCGCAAGGCAGGCACAAACATTGCAGCCAGACACACAATTAAAAAGACGTCTTGGAAAATGAGGCAGGCATACAGATACGTACTTTACAGTGAAAATAGCAGACCATTCACAAGCATACAGTATAAAATATAACCATCAGTTAATAAGGACTAAGCTATGTACACATAGAGTTCAAAAATAGTCTCCATTCACATGGGTGCAAATGTTTTTTTTTTTTTGTTGTTGGTTTTTTGTTTTTTTTTTTTACAGTCTGATGATACATTCATTTATAGCAGGGGTGTCCAAGCGTTATACTCCGCGGGCCGCATACATTCTTCACCTTCGTTATTCATTGCGGTGTATGTGAGCAAATTATTTTTTTATTTATTTCACAGTTTTAGTTGGGAAACGAGACGATGGGTTTTTGGTGCGGTGGGAGGCGGGGGGGGTTGGAAAGTACAACAGTGTAAGCAAAAACGACATGGGTGTAATCAAATGTGAATTTGAATATAAACCGCAGCCTGCGCAATTGGGCCCCGGGTCGAAGTTTGGACACCCCCGATTTATAGCTTTGAAATGCAAATGACATGAAACACTTTGGTTTGCTTGCAAATGTCCAAAAACAGTGTTGTTGTAAACTAAATACAGAAATGAGTGGGCACGCCGTTTTGGAACATGTTAGTAGACATACAGAAGGTAAAATGTGGTGTTGCAGAAGGCCCGCTCCACAACCACACTCCCACCCCCCCCC